>NC_084602.1:38976500-39202124 GCF_033807715.1 Cololabis saira
AAACCAAGATTCAGGACTAAATTGATGGAACGTTGTGTTTCTGTGAAAGGAATCAGTTTATGGAACAATCTGAATAAAGAAAACAAAGAATCCAAATCAAATATTACATTCAAAAGGACAATTAAAGCCTGTATATTAAGTAAATATAATGAAATATGTTAGTTAAGTTTAATTAACATACCCATAGACGGCGGTAATTTTATTTTATTTTAGTTTTTTATTTAATTAGTTTTTAATTTATGTTATTTGTGAATTTATTTTTTGGAAAAAGGGGCGGATCAGATAAGATTCTTTTTTCTTTCTGCTCCCTTTTCATTCACAATTTATGAACATTTGTATTTGTATTTGTATTGAATTGTTTGTTTATTTTTTGAATGAAATAAAGAATAAAATGAAAATCAAAATGAAATATAGTTAATGTTTAAAGATTACTTACGAGTCTTTGGCCGGACAGGACCTCCAACAGAGCCAGGAGCTTCACCCCATCCTTGATGTCTTCAAAAAGGTCATTGACCTCCAGCGCCGGTTTGTGCTAAAGTTTAAAGATGCAGACACAGAACATGAGAAACAAGCCGGTGCTGAACGCTGGAGAAAATGTTGGCAACCGCGGAGGGAGAGAAACCAAATGCTGTCGGTGAGAAACCGGCTTGTTATCCTCCCTGCAGCCTTTCTCTGGCCGGTGGCCGAGTGCCCAGTCCTGAGTAGCGGCGCTCGTTTAACCCTAACAGCGTTCTCTCTGCTCGTGGCGTCTCCACACGACGGCTGAGCTCATTAAAGCAACGACAACAACATAGTCGCATGGAAAAGTACTTGTCATTTTGTTAACCATTGTGCTGTCTTCGGGTCAAAATGACCTAATTCTCTTGTTCCTTCTTTCCTCCTGCTCTTTCCTTCCTTCCTTCCTTCTTTCTTTTCTTCCTTCCTTCTTTTTTTCCTTCTTTTCATTCTTCCTTCCTTCTTTTCATTCTTCCTTCCTTCCTTCCTTCTTTTTTTCCCTTCCTTCTTTCCTCTTTCCTTCCTTCCTCCCTTCCTTTCTTCTTTTCATTCGTCCTTCCTTCTTCTTTTCTCCTTCCTTCTCCCTTCTCCCTTGCTCCTTCCTCTTTCCTCCTTTCCTCCCTTCCTTCCTGCCTTCCTTCCTTCTTTCTTTCCTTCTTTTCATTCTTCATTCCTTCCTTCTTTCCTCTCTTCCTTCTTTTCTCCCTCCCTTCTTCTTTCCCTTCCTTCCTTCCTTCCTTCCATCCTTCTTTTCTCCCTTCCTTCTTTCTTTCTTTCCTTCTTTTTATTCTTCCTCCCTTGCTTCTCCCTCCCTCCCTCCCTTCCTTCTTTCCTCCCTTCCTTTCTCTTTTCTCTCCCTTCTTCTCTTCCTCCTTCCTTGACCCGAAGACAGCACAAGGGTTAAGATTTGCTGGGCCCCCTACAGGCTTTTACCTCTAGAGTTATACAGAATGTCCTCGCCTTCACCACCCTGTTATACTCCTTAAATGGAAACCCATCTCATAGTAGGTGGTGGAAGAAGTTTTACTGGTCATGAGTCTTGAAAAGCTTAGATTTTCCCTCAATGGCTCCTTACATTCATTTGAAAGGACCTTGAGACGTCTCTTAAGTCTTATCGAGTGTTTGACATCTCTGTGTTGATATGTTGACTGAGCCTTCCCTTTATTTTAATTATTAATTCCTTTTTTTTCTCTTTTGTTCTTCTTATTATTATTATTTATGTATTTTTTCCCTTTTTTATTCATATTTGGTTGTTTTTCTTGTCTTTGGTCTGTTGCGAGTGCGAATGTGGGAGGGATATAAAAAGATGGGAAGTATTCTCTGTTAAATTGCTGTACTACTGTTGTATTTCCTGAAACTACTTCCAATAAAAAAAAGTTAATAAAAATAAATTAAGATTTGCACAGATGACTAACTTAAATCCTGTTCTACGTCTGCAACCGACTGTTTGATCAGTTTCTGGGGTGGTTAACCGTGTCCATCTACGCAGATATTGGATCAATAATCAATAATCAATCAATAATTAGGGAATGATTAACTTGGCGGGGATACAGTGGAAGTGGGGCGGGGCCTACAGCTAGGCCCCGCCCCATCAAAATACATCACACTGTTACAGACAAGAAATATGTCTATTTAACAAGGAAGCAACGATGAAATCCCGTCACACAATTACTTTGTTAAATAAAGAAGTAAGAAATGTGATGTAATACAGTTCATTTTGTCCAAGGCCTTTACAATTTAATTTGCTAATTCTTTTTGTCAGACAAGAATATCTAGGTGTTTTTAATATTTTAGGTATTTAAAAAACCTAAAAAATCTAGTCCGACAAAAAGAATTAGCAAATTAAGTAAGAAATGTGTTAACGCTGCAGACTGGAAAATACTTTATATGTGTGGTTTATTACGAATAAACATTTTTGACATTTTTGTTATTGACAGACAACAAAGACTCGTTCGTGATGCGGACCCAGCTGATTCTGATTGGCTAACTGACTGTAACTGACTATAAAAGCAGAGGTTTTTTTGGTCCGATGTGTCCAAACATACGCTAACGCAACGCCGAGGAAGACAGATATCAGCAGCGATCTTAAAGATTCTGTCGGGAATTATGAACCGATTCAAAGAGTCTGGATTCAATCTTTTCTACGGTACGAAAGATGTATTCATGGATCCGACCAGGAGTTGGACTCTGCAACGCTTAGAGGAAAAAAAAGGGAAAACAAGAGTACCGATTAGCATGTTAATGCCGAACTTCACCGCAGCACAAAGGCACTGAACAAGCGGGAAGAGTTGCCGGGAGAAAATCCTCTTCTGTCACATAGCAGCAGTTTCTGTTTGTTTAATCTGAATAAAACACAAGACTCCTGGAGCCACGTGTTTCAGATGGGTGAAACCTTGATTTTGACACTCTCTTAACATTTTTACCTAATTTTAAGACTATTATTATTATTATTATTAGGGCCCGAGCACTTACAGTGCAAAGGCCCTATTGTATCTGTAGGAATTTTTTCTTTCTTTCTTTTTTTTCTTCTGACGAAATTAGGGCCTTTTTGCCCCCCTAAACGTGCCCCAAAAGTCACCAAATTTTGCACCGAAGTCAGGCCTGGTGAAAAATGTGACATTTAATGGTTTGCATTAATGGGCGTGGCAAAATGGCTCAACAGCGCCCCTAGAAAACTTTGTGCCTCAAGCCCCACAATACGGTTTGACGTACATGCACGAAAATCGGTACACACCTGTATCATGTCACAACTTAAAGAAAAGTCTCTTGGCGCCATGGCCGAAACCGAACAGGAAGTCAGCCATTTTGAACATTTTGATTAATTGCGTAATTTTGGCACAATTTATGCCATTCCTTCGGCAGTTAATACGGCCCGAACCGTAACGTGCACCCAGGTGTGTTATACATCAAAATGTGCGTCTCCATCCTGCGACGACGCGCATTACTTTTCTCAGTCAAAAGCGTTACCGTGGCGACGCTAGACGAAAAAGCGCGCCCCCCTTCATCTGATTGGTCCATATTTGATAGTTCCTACTTTCTGCCAGAACTTTTGAATGGTTTGATATAGAGAGTCGTGGGTGGTTTCATCCGCTAAATGTATTATGTAAAACCTGAGAATTAATGGAGGGTGAACTTTGTTTCCCACATGACTGACCCTTAAATGTTTTGTTTATTTCGCCGAGAGGAGCTTTAATTAAAAAGCAAAGGTCCCTGTGGGGTCCTGTACACCCCCACCCCCCCGCTGCATTCAGGCCACTTCACACCTCAACATCTCCCATCGCAGGATCGCAGTCGACTGCCTATCTGGGGGCAAGATGTGCGAACCGCGACCGTCTGTCCTGCTAAACATGAACTCCGTTTTCCTTCTTGTGCAAACAGGAAGATACCAGATACTAATATCTGCTATCTGCTCTTCCCACAGCCGCCGAGGTTTTTCCAAACACTGATAATATTGACACAATCTGTGAGCAACATGGAAAAGTAATTTACTAAAATCACATGAAAAGTGGGAAAAAGCTGCCAGACGTAAATGTGCTGCGTAAGAGAAACATCACAGGAAATCTGCACAAAGGCTGAGAGGAAAGCGGGACAGCCGAGGGAAGTTCCTGTCTAGATAATCGCCACTTTCACCCATAAAATAACTGAATGATTGATGCCAGTATTAAAGACGGCAAACAAGCTTTTATCACCATTACATGTAACATGTGTGACTGACTGATGAGGAAATTAAGGTGTCCTCCTCTTCCTCCTGACTTCCCTTTCAATATAGCCCATTTTACATCGCTTGAGACCTCGTGTTTAACACCCCCAATTTAGCATAACGCCCAACCTTTTTACGTTAACTGACACTGGGTCAGGCGTTGAGCTGGGTAACCACTTGTGAGGGTAAAACCAGTACTGGAGTTGAGGGGGATGGCATCCCCCCCCAAAATAAAAACGGTCCAAATCATCCCCCCTGTAAAACTGCCATCCTCCCTTTCCATCCCTTATGTCATTTCATCAATGAATGTGGTTTTACTGCTATTTCAACATTTAGAGTCATCACCAGAAAAATAACTCCAGAAAAATAACTTATTTGACAATTTTCACCTGTTTCAAGTAGATTTTCACTTGAAATAAGTAGGAAAATCTGCCAGTGGAACAAGATTTATCTTCTTATTACAAGCAAAAAAATCTTGTTCCACTGGCAGATTTTTCTACTTATTTTAAGTGAAAATCTACTTGAAACAAGTGAAAATTGTTGTTTTTTCCAGTGATGGCTCTTGTTTTAAGTGTAATGACATTTTTTTACTAAAATGAGACATTTTAACTAGAAATAAGACATATATTCTTGTTAAGATTTGGAGTTTTTGCAGTGATCCATTTTACTTATCCTGTGAAGGACAGAGTCATATTGATAAGTTCAGAAAAGTGTTTTTTATTGTTGTGTTTTGATGTATTTGATGTAAGCCCAGTGGATATTTAAAGCTTAGCTGCATTTAACTGCTGCTATGTCATTCCTGCAGTATTTCTGCAGGTGTTTTGGTCACTGCTATTATTTGTAATATATTATATTATTTGTAATCAGCACAAATTATCTGTCCACATATGATAAAATCCACCATCCCCCCTGATTTCTTTTTTACAACTCGAGTACTGGGTACAACTGATACCTGATGGAAACACAACAGCGCCGACTGGCGGGATGATGACGAGACAAGGAGGTCGTCCTATTCAAGCTGCTCAGGTGGTAGAGCGGGTCGTCCAATGATCGGAAGGTCGGCGGTTCGAATCCCGCTCTATCCCAGTTTGCTGTCGTAGTGTCCTTGGGCAAGACACCTTACCCACCTTGCCCCGTATGAATGTGTATGAATGTGTATGAATGTTGGTGGTGGTCGGAGGGGCCGTTAGGCGCGATATGGCAGCCACGCTTCCGTCAGTCTGCCCCAGGGCAGCTGTGGCTACAGATGTAGCTACCACCACTGGAGAGAATGTGTATGAATGAATAATGATTTCTGTAAAGCGCTCTGGGTGCCTTGAAGGGCGCTATATAAATCCAAGTCATTATTATTATTATTATTTGCTCATCTTCAGAGCCGAGGGACGCCGGGGACGCTGTGGGCGCTGAAGTGCGTGTTAGTTCCCCCATGACTTCAGTGCCCACACCCTGGGTGGGGTTGGCGAAAGGATCTTTCTGTGTGGAGTTTGCATGTTCTCCCCGTGTTCCCCTGGGTAGCTAATGGGAGCTACCCTCACAAAAACATGCAACAGTCCTGGGCTATACATGCCCCCTCTGGCCAACCGGGGCGCCAGATGGGGTGGGGAGGATCCGGCCGGAATAACGTGATCCTTCCACGCGCTACGTTCGGCCGGAGAATCCTCACCCTGTCTGGTGAGAAGAAGCGGTCCATCACTCCTCAGGATAAGAAGGAGACCTGAGCCCAGTGTAGGGCCCTCCCTGGGTTGGCAGAGGGGAGCAATGCCCAGGACTGTCTAGGTATGAGCACTGGGTGATGAAATAGGTAAAAAATCGGGGATAAAAAAAAAATATTTAAAAAAAAACAAATAAAATTGGATTGGATTGGAATTGGATACGGCCTCCTAGCTCCTCTTCCCTCCCCATAACTCGGCTTCAGGCGCCAGCAGGGAATGACAAGCCTTCGCTGCCCAGAAACACGAGTCCTTCGTCTCGGGACAATAACAGCGTCTGATCGGAGCGCTAACGCAAGTGCTTGCTTTTTAGCCTCGGACGTCATCGCGTGTTACATTTAGCATGAGAGCTAGAAAAGCTAGATTAGTATCGTTTAACACATTCTTACAAAATAAGATAGAAAAGCTATCTTGGTCAACAAGATTTTTGCAATATCTAAGTTTTACTGACATATAGATACATATTAGATACAAAGATGATTTATATAAATGTCACCGTTACACATGTTGCTACTTGATGACGGGTATGTTCAACCTATGGAGATCGCTAGAGTCTGAGCAATATTCTGATCAATATTGGGGTTTTTAAGACCGATATCGATATTTCTGATGTGTAAAAATCTGTTATTACGATATATCGGGCGATATATTGTTGTTATCTAGAAACATGTAAAGCCGGGCAGACACTGTGCGATTATCGGCTCGTTTTGAGCCGATTTTCCAGTCGTGCGACTATTTTTTGGATCGGGCCGGATTTCGACCCAATCATTGGTCGTGCCTCGTGCAGTATACGTGGGGTAACGACGAGAGATTAACACCTCACGACGAGAAAATCAAAACGTGTTTGAAATCCTGGTCGTGCTACGACCCGATTTGCCTCATCCTTTCACAGAGAGCATGCGCAATCTCTGATGTCACGTCAAAAACTATTATTTGTAGTTTAAAGTGTTGCAAATTCACATTACAAATCATGTTTTAATAGCAGAAAAAAAAGACCGCATTTCCCACGTCTGCCCAACCAATTCCTTGTCCAATCACGGCGTTGTCTAATCTTTTTTCATTTATCGCCACACAGAATGGCCCAAATTGCTAAAGCCTGAGCCTACGCAGAGCCTACGGTGTAGGGTACACGGCGAGCCGCAGCGTACGGTGCACGTCGCCGCGTACCCTACACCGTAGGCTCTGCGTTGGTGTAATGCGGAACCATAAATCAGCCTTCAGTGCGTGCTCTGTGCGCTGCGGCGGGTTCCTCCGCCGAGGCACAACTTTTGCGGTATGCGTTCATTGTTGTCTAAAAATGATGCGCTGTACCCACCCAATCAGAAACGGTACAGATATTTTGTGATTTTTTTTTTATATATATAAAAAAATAAAATTATAAAAAAATAAAGAATCCCCATACCCTTTGATCATGTGGGCAGGACGCACGTTTGGGTGGGAACAGCCCACCCCTGCCCCAAAACCGGCCTCGAGTTCCAGTACACAGAGGTCCGACGGGAGGATTATGATCGTATAGTGTGAGCAGACGGAGCATCAGAGCATCGGGACGTACAGTGTGAGAACATAAATTGTGGGCTGTGAACTTTTGAACTCAGCGATCTAGTCGTGCAGTGTGAGATGGGGCTGAATCAAACCATTTAAAATAACACACAGTGTACTGTATGCCCAGCTTAACGTACACAGATGTGCGCTAATTATGAGTTACTAACTTAACGCTGCATTTTAAAAATACATACTTGAAATATAACTTATATAACATTGTGAGAGGATTTTTGTTTTGTTTTTAACATCAGTGGGGATGGGAATCGAGATCCGGTTCTTGTTCAGAACCGGTTCCCAGTGTTTCAATTCCTCGGAATCGTTTGCAAGTCTTGCAAACGATTCCCTTTTCGATTCCAGTACGTACGAAGGATGTCATCACGCACGTTGCGTAGCTGACGTTGCTGAGCTTACATTACATGGGTTACATTGCGTAGCTTATTATGCAAAGCTCACGATGGTTACGTTGTATAAGTCAGCAGTCAATAACAAACATGGCGCCCAAGCGATACAAACGGTTGAAAGTCCGGTTACATTTCAGTAAGAAAGACGACAACAGGGCAACTTGCAAATACTACCAATAAACTAAAACATTTGCGTACACAGCACGAAACCCTAACCCATTTATCCAAATGAGAATCAATAAAGAACCAAATCGAAAATGGAATCGTAAAAATCAATCATTCCCATGTTTAATAAGAATAATAATAATAATAGACTAATAATCATCAGTCCAATTCCTCACGGTGCTTTGATGATTCGGTGCACATCGTATCATTCATAAATGTCAGTGTATCGTAATGTCACGTGGACGCCTCCATTCACAAACCAGCCGGCGGATCCAGATTTCAACTTGCGCGTACGGACCAGCATGCATTGCTCCTGTTTTCCTGTAAGACCGGGCTTCCCTATTGGTATGCACAGTGAGTAAGCTCGAGTGAAGTGCATGAATAATGAAAAATAGGCCAACGTCGGCCCACCACATAACTCAGATTCTTCTGAAGTTTCAGAAGCCGGGCCCTGAACTATTGTGGGCGAGCCCAGGCCCAACAAAAGGCCCGTCTAAACCGGCGCTCCGTGCTAGATCTGAGGCCCCGGTCACAGATCCGCACACCCTGCTGCGTCATCTGTGATATTAAGATCACCAGCTAATTATTCTGAATGTTTAACAGCTCCAGTCAGGATCCCAGTTTACTGCAGTGCACGAATCTATAAAGTGACCCGATTTAGCTCTCGTTAGGGCGGCTGTGCGATAACAAAAGCAGCGTGTGAGCATGTGTTTTTGTCGTCCTCTCATTGCTTTGCAATTTAGACACACGAAATTCAGAGAGCAGACGACAGCCTGCAGGGATCTGTCCTCACCCTCTTGCTCTCCATCTGCACACTGCATCACTGTCCCTGCCCATCCTGTCCACAAATACACACTCTGGAGCACACACACGCTGTTCACAAATGCCCAAACACCGACGCACAAGCCTACTAACTCATGCACGACCAAATGCACATAAAGAAAGCTAAAAAAATGCATCACTCTGTCAATGAAACCATTAAATACCCAGAATGACTCAACTAGTGGTATACAAGCTGTTAAATATTTAAATGCCCCCTAGTGAGACCTTTGAAACCTGCACAAAAGTGCTTTGTCATGTCTGGGGTATCTCTGCAGCCTCCGTTCGGATCTTCCAGCCTCACAAGTAGGAATGGGTGATATTTTACCGTTCACGATAAACCTTCAAAAGATTCCCCACGGTAAGAATTTGTATCTCGCGGTAAAAACGATAAATTCCCGTTGATTACGTTTTTGTGTAAAGTCGGATTTATGGTTCTGCGTTAAATCGACGCACAACATACGTGAAGGAAGGAAGGAAGGAAGGAAGGAAGGAAGGAAGGAAGGAAGGAAGGAAGGAAGGAAGGAAGGAAGGAAGGAAGGAAGGAAGGAAGGAAATGAGCCAGAAAGAAAGAAAGAAAGAAAGAAAGAAAGAAAGAAAGAAAGAAAGAAAGAAAGAAAGAAAGAAAGAAAGAAAGAAAGAAAGAAAGAAAGAAAGAAAGAAAGAAAGAAAGAAAGAAAGAAAGAAAGAAAGAAAGAAAGAAGGATCAATTCAATTTAATTGGTGTAGTTTAGTAGCATTTAGTATCTTTTAGAGCAGTGTTTTGGCTCCAAAGACTGAATGTGGTGATAGATTTATAGTTAAAAACATGGAGTTGAATTGGTATTTTTTTTTATCGTCATTTTTATCGTTATCGGGATAAATGCCAGAAATTATTGTGATACATTTTTTAGTCCATAACGCCCATCCCTACTCTGCAGCCTCCACTCGGCTCTTCCAGCCCCACAAGAACTAAACCAGCCGGAAATGAAGGAGCGCCACAAACCTTTTCCCTTCCGACCGTTAGAAGCAGCAAACTTTCATTACAGACAAACTGCGTTCCATTAAAGACGGGCTAATTTTGAAGCGCGACGAATCGGGGTAAGCGACGTCGTTATTCACAGTTAACTGGATAAATTCAGTTACAGTACCAATGTCATGAGAGAGCATCGCTGTCACCGCCTCGTCTCCGGTTTCAGGCGCGACATGTCGTTGGAAATCCCTCCCATCATAGATGTATGGATATAACGAGATATTAAACATCATCACAGCTCTGCGGTGATATAATTATAATAATAATTATAATCACTTGAGTTTGATAGGCTGAAGCATGCCTTATTTACCTGTCATTTTGAATATTTTATCATTTTTTCTATATACTGTACTAGATATGTCATTTTTATGAAATTTTGTTTCGAGGTAGAGTAATCAATCTCCCATTAATCAGTACATATAATGTTTTATTGAGGATAATTGGCCCATTATTAGGAGGGAACATTCGCATACAGCCTTTATTATTAAATGCATGATGTTGCCATTATATCTTAAGTTCACTCCACGGGACTCTCGTGACTTTGTGCCGAGACCCTGCCCTTGACGATCAGACTTAAAGGCAGGGTAAGCAATTCTATGTGATTTCTCACCCAGAATGCAGGAGGCAAATAAAGTGGGAGTGGCCTCCTTAAACTATAACAAACTATATAAATCGCTTCTCAGGGTAATGTTGGAGGGACATTGACTACGTTTACATGCAGTCAAAATTCGGGTTATTGCTAATATTCCGGTTACTGAAACATTTGGAATATTCCGTTTACATGGTAATTAATCATTTGCGACATCTGGATCAAACCAGCGACACGCGGAGAACGTGATGACGCAATTCCAGTCATTTCTGCTTCTTCTTCCTGTATCCAAATTCAAAACAAATGCTGCTTTGCGCAACTTTTCGGTCACCTTCTTGTAAATCTTCTATCCCGGTACTTTCTACCGTCTACAAATGCAGAAATGTTCATATCCTTCATTACATTTATGAAGTGATTAGTCTCCTCCTGGTCTTGGTTTCTCCGTGTTTATAAGAACTTCCTGGACTCAAAAGACCAGGATTCCTTGTGAACAGAACATGTGCAGAAAACAAATTCATGTTCCGTTTGATGGGGATATTCTGTTTGGTGTTTACATGACTGAATATTCAGGTTTTAAAACGAGTAACCCAGGGCTCATATTGGGGTTTTTAAAAACCTGAATATGAACAAATTCGGGTTATTCAAAGTGGTTATTGGTGTTTACATGGCCGTGCAAATTCGGGTTATTGCCAATATTCGGGTTTTAAAAGGGTTATTGATGCGTGTAAACGCAGTCAATGTGATTTCTCACCCAGAATGCAGGAGGCAAATAAAGTGGGAGTGGCCTCCTTAAACTATACCAAACTATATAAATCGCTTCTCAGGGTAATGTTGGAGGGACATTGTAGAGAGGAGCTAACTGTGCATGTTGTGATTTCATCTGGAAAATCGCGTACCCTGCCTTTAATATGTATTTAATCCCTCAGATAAGGAAAGACGGTAAACCCAACATTATAAATCAGCTGCCCGGATTTTAAAACATCTGCATCAAACCTCAATAACCCCCATATCTGCTGACCTCTAGCTTTTAGATCTCATAAACCCATAAGCCCCCAGTCCTGGCCAGCGACAGCCAATGAGGTGTAAGCTCCGGTGGTGAAGGTGTGGACGGCAGCTCACACTTACCTTTGCTAAGTGAGAATTGATCCATTTTGTGAAGGTTCTCTTTTGCACAGCTTCTTGCTCGTCTGAAAAGACAAAAAAAGAGCATGTCAGCCACTTGTTGGCCAGATCACATGACATGACAGTTGATAGCGGAGCCCGAGTGCCGCACTGAAAAATGAACTTGTGATTTTCATAAAGATGGAGATGAGATCCCCTGATCAGATCTGGACATTTCCCAGAAATTACTCCTAATTTATTCAAGATATAGAAAAGAAACAGCAGCTTTTGTTCCTCATAACCTTTACAAACCAGAATACTGGTTTATTAAAACTCACATGTGCCGAGTTTAGTCCTGTCAGGTTGTAAAGCAGCATCACATGTTGACATGTACGACCGTAGCGATGATTATCGTGATAGATGCCCTCAAAGGTATCACATCCACTGTTGTACCGCTCGAAAGGAAAGGTCGTATGAAGGGATCAGGGGATGAGTGGACAGAAAATTTCTGCCAACGCACCTCACAAACCGGCTCCGTGTTCAGTAATGACATGCGTGATTGTTCGGACCCCCCCCGCCCCCCGGCTCTCTTTGTGGTCTATTAATACTTTTCATCCACAATGCCTCATGCATTATGCAACACGTATAACAAAGCATTTCTTTTGCTTTGGTGCTGCTGAAGACGGATTTCTGACACCCTGTCATGCATGCTGCTCGGCTGGTCCTGCACGCCGCATAGGCTGGCCATTTTTAAGCATCGCAGTCGGATATATAGGCAGCGGTCACATGTTAGAGGGAGACATGCAAACACTGTACAGCCAGCAAAGCCGTCAACATCCCACGGGCGAATCCTTCATCGCTGCTGCACCGGGGAAGCCCAGCGAAGCGTAGCATGTACATACAGATGCGCACATATACAACTTCAGCTGTGCATAACAATAACGAGCTGACACGGCAGGTATCCATGTGAAAACCATATGTCATGTAGACTCCAGAGACTGACGCTGTCCTACTTACCACGCAAATACTGAAAAAATCCAGTCACCAGATTTATAGAAGTCTTCCTGACAGAAACATCCTTATAGTGAGCCATTCTTCGCCCCACTCTCCAGCTCTATCCATTTGCTTGTCATGAGTTACTCATAGGTGTGTGCGTAAAAGAAATAAGATCCACGGTGGTGAAATAAAAAAATGAGCACGTCTGTCCTCGGCTCGGTCACCCTGTTTTTCCGGCAGGAAGCAGAACAGATCTGGGAGCCGCGTCTCCCTGGTGGAAGCAAAAGAGCTGCTGGAGGCTGTGATGAAAATGTCCCCTCCTCCCTGGCCGTCACACACACCCCCACACACACACACACACCCCCACACACACACACACACACACACACACAGATGGCAAGGCAGAAAACTAATTGAAAGGGTGATTTCCAATCCCGTCTTTCCGTCTCCCTGTGTTTTTCTGATCCAGAGCAGCCATGCCGGTGTGATGTGCAGCCCCCGCTGCACTGCCTCGTATCATCACACCATCGCAGGCTGAGCCAGCTGAGCCGGGAGGGCGGCTCGGCCAATCAGCAGGCGGGAGGCGGTGATGTCACAGCCTCAGTTGCATTATCCCAATTTCAGCTTAAGTGTGTGTGTGTGTGTGTGTGTGTGTGTGTGTGTGTGTGTGTGTGTGTGTGTGTGTGTGTGTGTGTGTGTTGACCTACACTGAAAAAAATAAATCTAAGTGAAACAAGGAAAGGAGGAAGGAAGGGAGAAAAGAGGAAGGGAAGAAGGAAGGAGAGAGCAGGAGGAAAGAAGGAAGGAAGGGAAAAAAGAAGGAAGGAAGGAAGGAAGGAAGGAAGGAAGGAAGGAAGGAAGGAAGGAAGGAAGGAAGGAAGGAAGGAAGGAAGGAAGGAAGGAAGGAAGGAAGGAAGGAAGGAAGGAAGGAAGGAGGAAGGAAGGGAAAAAGAAGGAAACAAGGAAACAAGGAAAGGAGGAAGCAATGGAGAAAAGAGGAAGGGAAGAAGGAAGGAAGGAAGGAAGGAAGGAAGGAAGGAAGGAAGGAAGGAAGGAAGGAAGGAAGGAAGGAAGGAAGGAAGGAAGGAAGGAGGAAGGAAGGGAAAAAGAAGGAAACAAGGAAACAAGGAAAGGAGGAAGCAATGGAGAAAAGAGGAAGGGAAGAAGGAAGGAAGGAAGGAAGGAAGGAAGGAAGGAAGGAAGGAAGGAAGGAAGGAAGGAAGGAAGGAAGGAAGGAAGGAAGGAAGGAAGGAAGGAAGGAAGGAAGGAAGGAAGGAAGTGCATGTAAAATTAAAAATTAAATTAAAAATGAAGTTTGTTGCTTTACATGAATACATCTAGTTTTGAATTTAATCTGCATTTGTTCAAAAAACAAGACATTGTGCATTTTTTCCTTAACAAGCAGGATTTATGTTCATTTACACACAAACAACAAGCAATGATCTTGTTGTATTTACCTTTCCTTTAACAATTTTAATCTATTGGGCAGATTGACCAATGTTTAGATGAAACATGCTTTATTTGTTTAAGGCCCCGTTTACACGTAGCCGGGTATTTACAAAAACGGAGGCGTTTTCATGCGTTTTGGCCGTTCGTTTACACGTAAACGCAGCTCAAAGCCCCCAAAAACGATCATTTCTGAAAACTCCGGCCAAAGTGGAGATTTTCAAAAACTCCGTTTTCCCGTTTGCGTCTAAACGGAGGAAAACGGAGGAAAACGGAGATTTAAGCTTCAGAACGTCACATTATGTACCAGAAACTCACCAGCGCCATGTGTGCGACCTGTGTTTACAATTAGTTTGGCCACCGTCAATATTTTCTTGTATTTTACCTGTTTAATATTCTAAAGTCACACTTAAAAGTAACTTCCCCCCCCCCCCGTCCAGCCTCCTGCTCATTCAAGCCTGTGAGCGCGTCAGCCAGCAGCATGAAGCCTGAATTATGGTTCCGCGTTAAATCGACGGCGTAGGGTACGCGGCGACGCGCAAGGTACGTGCGCCTCGCCGCGTACCCTACGCCGTAGGCTCTGCGTTAATGTAACGCGGAACCATAAATCAGCCTTAACTGGAAGTTACACACGTGTCATTTGTTGATGTTTTTCCAGGATTCTGATTGGCTTGCATGACGTTAAGAGCGTTTTCATGCGGGTCCGTGTAAACGAGGATTTTTTTGAAAACGTAGAGGGGAAAATATACGTTTTTGTAAATACCCGGCTACGTGTAAACGTGGCCTAAGTAGAAACCACAGTAAAAAATATCTTGCTTGATCTACTTTTAAAAATTAAGGCGACTTTTTCGCATGAGATTTTTATGTAGATCAAGAAAAACTAGTCTTTGTATAAACTACTCAATTTTTTAGCATGTACAAAATTCATTTGCAAGTAAAGTCAACTTCATTTTGATAAATAAAGTAAACTTTTACACAATTAAGTTGACTGTACTTGCAAAATGTATTATTTACATACAAAAAATTAAGTAGTTTATACAAAGACTAGTCTTTCTTGATCTACATAATAATCTCATGCAAAAAGTGGACTTATTTTTTTTTTAAGTAGATCAAGCACAATATTTGTATCAGTGTGTGTTTGCCTTTAAGATTTCTCTAATCCTCTGAGATTAACATAGTTAATGACATATTTGGACAAAAAATAGAAGAAAAATAACAAAAACTAATCATTTTTCTGGAGTTGGGGGTGGGAAGAGGGGGGTTCATGGTCCAATTAAAGAAGTCTCAACAGGCCTATTGATTAACTGGATCAGCACAACATACAAAGGCTGGGGCACAAAGCGAGATGTAGTGCAACTAATTTTAATAATGAATTGTGAGGCTGCTGAATGACGTCTACCACCTGCTCCCCCTCCGAGTCCATGCCATTGTGACGTTAGAGTGGACACACCCACACCGGGATTCCCTTTGTGAGCTGGAGATCACGGAAGAACTCTCAATCACCAGCTTATTTGTTCAGTTAGGACGGGGCAGAATGGGCTGGTCTCGGACCAGAACCACCCTGCTGCTCTGAATAATAGTAAACATGGTCCTTGATGCCTTATCATCTCCTGCAGAAAAGTCCTTTTCATTCTTTCAAGACCGCAGCACTAAAAGCCTGTCTGACATCTAAAAATAAGCCTGAGGTTGACGTTCTATTATTACTCCTCAATAGACGGCTGGCAGAAACGGCCCAGATTGGTCGGACATGGTTTCTTTTCTTAGGAAAACAGCAAACTTTTAGTGGCCGATTCAAACGCTGATGACTGATGCACACCGTGAGAACAATGATGTTTGAGTGTTGAATTCAGTCTTTTTAACCCTTGTGCTGTCTTTGGGTCACGGAAGGAGGAAGAGAAGAAGGAAGGAAGGAAGGAAGGGAAAAAATAAAGAAGAAAGGAAGGAAGGAAGGAAGGAAGGAAGGAAGGAAGGAAGGAAGAATAGAGGAAGGGAAGAAGGAAGGAGAGAAAGAAGGAAGGAAGGGAGAAAAGAAGGATGGAAGGAAGGGAGAAAATAAGGAAGGGAGGATGGGAGAAAAGGAAGGGAGAAAAGAAGGAGTGAAGGAAGGGAGAAAACAAGGAAAGGAGGAAGGAAGGGAGAAAACAAGGAAAGGAGGAAGGAAGGGAGAAAAGAGGAAGGGAAGAAGGAAGGTGAGAAAGAAGGAAGGAAGGGAGAAAAGAAGGAAGGAAAGAAGGAAACAAGGGAAGGAGGAAGGAAGGGAGAAAGCAGGAGGAAAGAAGGAAGGGAAAAAAGAAGGAAGGAAGGAAGGAAGGAAGGAAGGAAGGAAGGAAGGAAGGAAGGAAGGAAGGAAGGAAGGAAGGAAGAAAAGAAGGAAGGGAGAAAAAGAAGGATGGAAGGAAGGAAGGAAGGAATGAAGGAGAGAGCAGGAGGAAAGAAGGAAGGAAGGGGAAAAAAGAAGGAAGGAAAGAAGGAAGGAAGGAAGGAAGGAAGGAAGGAAGGAAGGAAGGAAGGAAGGAAGGGAGAAAAGGAAGGAAGGAAGGAAGGAAGGAAGGAAGGAAGGAAGGAAACAAGGAAAGGAGGAAGGAAGGGAGAAAAGAGGAAGGGAAGAAGGAAGGAGAGAGCAGGAGGAAAGAAGGAAGGAAGGGAAAAAAGAAGGAAGGAAGGAAGGAAGGAAGGAAGGAAGGAAGGAAGGAAGGAAGGAAGGAAGGAAGGAAGGAAGGAAGGAAGGAAGGAAGGAAGGAAGGAAGGAAGGAAGGAAGGAAGGAAGGAAGGAAGAGGAGAATTAGGTCATTTTGACCCAAAGACAGTACAAGGGTAAAGTACAATAATTAAAACTTGCAAACATCTGAGATGAAAACTAAACAACTAAACACCTACTGTATCTTGAAAACATGCTGATGAAAGACCGTGGGTCATGACATCCATGTGGAATCATGACAGCGTGTGCAACTTCATGAAGTCAGCGTTTCTAAAATAACTTCAAAAACTCAATTTGATCAAAAATCTGTGGCATTCAGCAGAAAACTGATCCAAGATTTCTCCACTAGCTCTGCGAAGATGAAACAAAATTAAGCTAAACCTCCAAATCCAGATGCTACAATTGTAGTAGTCTTCTGGAATCAACAAAATGTACAATAAATTCAAATAATTTGAGTAAGGTCTCGCTGCAGATCCTACAGAGTCAATATAATGTAGTGACAACTGGGTGGAGTCTGCTGACCTTACAAACAACATAATAACCTGCAGCCCTGGATGCCCCGTATTGATCCAGCCAACACTGAAAGATTTTAATAAACATGGTTCCCAATAAAATGTTCAAACTTAACCCTTGTGCTGTCTTTGGGTCAAAATGACCCAATTCTTCTATCCTTCTTTCCTCCTGCCATGCTCTCTCTTTCCTTCTTCCTTTCCTCTTTTCCTCCTTTACTCCTTTTTCTTCCTACCTCCCTTTCGTCATTCGTTACTTTTTTACCTTCTTTGCTTTTGTAACGGTTACCAAAGGTAAGTATATAGATGATATTTATTGAACCAGTATCAGTAAGGTCTAGGAACGACTGAAGAGCCTGAAAACCTGTGTCAGCAGAATTACCACCCACACACACACACACACACACACACACACACACACACACACACACACACACACACACACACACACACACACACACACACACACACACACACACACACACACACACACACACACACACACAACGGAATGGTTTGAATTCAATGTATTGTTCACAAAATAATAAAGATGAGTTTACAAACCCTGCCGGCTGAGCCGGCTTCCTAGTGTGCACAAATGCACAATAAATGGGCCCATAAAACTAAATAAAATAAAATAGAGGTTCCTTCAAAATAAAGAGTTCAATGTCCAATGCGTACTGCTCCTTTAGGGAAAGAAGCAAAGGTCTTCTTGTGCATGAGTGTGTGTTCTTTGATGTCTGTGTTCGAACTACCCGGGTAGATTTTGAGTGTTAGTCTTATCTGTCTGTTAATGAAAAGGGAATCGACGATGCTGTGCTCTGCACATGGATCCTGCGGCTGGCCACACCGCGTTGCTGGTTCCTCCACAGTCAATCTTCCATTTAAACTGGCTCGCCACTGAACATTAAGTTCAGATCCTGATCGACTCGGTCTGGGTAAAAAAACCAATCTATGCAAACAGCGAAGAATGCATGTTATAATATAATTTTCTCTCTATCGATCACCTTAAATCATCACTATCATTAACATTTCTTCTCTTAGTATATCAATCATGAAAGATACACTGTCTAATCATTGCAAAATTAATAGAATTACATCACATCACACAAGATATCCCAGTGTAAATTAGCTGCAAATCATGCACACCAAATCACAACATTCACTTCAACATGTAAATGAAATATAATATATTTAAACTCACTATTTATATTTTCAACACATTAAATCTATTTATTCTCTTTTAACAGCACTGTAATTGTAACATTTTTCATTAAACATGGGCCCTTTAATATTCAGCCCTCTTTAAACTGTTAGGATGGATCAAACAGCCATTATGTATTCACTTAAGCATATTTAAACCATTAAAATACCTTAACAATACAGGTAATCAATCAATACTCCTTCAGTAACATAACTTTAACCTCAAACAATTAAATATAAAGGTACCTTTAATGGTGTAAAACACTGTTACTGCTCTGCTACAGGATCACAGCTGCATAGTATAAGTCAGGGATCGGCAACCCAAAATGTTTTAGAGCCATTTTGGACCAAAAACACCAAAAACTAATATGTCTGGAGCCACAAAAAATGAAAAGTCTTGTATCAGCCTTAGAATGAAGACAACACATGCTGCATGTTTCTATATTAGTTATAACTGGGGGAAGATTTTTTTTTCATTATGCACTTCGAGAAAAAAGTCGAAATGTCGAGAAAAAAGTCGAAATGTCGAGAAAAAAGTTGAAATGTCGAGAAAAAAAGTCGAAATGTCGAGAAAGAAAGTCAAAATTTTGAGAAAAAAGTCAAAATGTCAAGATTAATGTTGAAGTACAATCTCGAGAAAAAAGTCAAAATGTCGAGAAAAAAAGTCGAAATGTCGAGAAAGAAAGTCAAAATTTTGAGAAAAAATGTCAAGATTAATGTTGAAGTACAATCTTGAGAAACAAGTCAAAATTTCGAGAAAAAAGTTGAAATGTTGAGATTAAAAAGGAAAGGAAAAGGGAAGAAAAAAGAGAAAAAAAGGAAAAAATGAAGAAAAAAGAAGAAAGGAAGAAAAAAAAGAAGAAATAAGGAAAAAAAAGAAAGAAAAAAAAGGAAAAAAAAGGTTAAACATTTTTGAAAAAGCTCCAGGAGCCACTAGGGCGGTGCTAAAGAGCCGCGGGTTGCCGAGCCCTGGTGTAAGTGAACCTTAGCATGACGGTGCACAATTAGCTCGCGGCTAGCGGG
Source organism: Cololabis saira (assembly GCF_033807715.1). Taxonomy (NCBI): domain Eukaryota; kingdom Metazoa; phylum Chordata; class Actinopteri; order Beloniformes; family Belonidae; genus Cololabis; species Cololabis saira. Next base: position 38,995,909 of record NC_084602.1, read on the forward strand.
ATTAGCTCGGTGCCAACGTAATTAGCAATCTTTTTACACTCATTTATCACCACTAAAATGATCTGTATCTGTATCTGTGTAGTCTCTCGTACTCTTGGCGACAGTATCACAGCTCCAATTGGTTTTTATTCATGAATCAAGAGTAACAGTCACAAGGAGTCCTGATAGCCAAGATGGCGCATTAGCATTTCTTACCGGAGCTAAGGCCCGCTAACAGAGGCTCTCCATTCCAGCTGAATCCTCACTCAAAGTAACACCCTGGCGAACAAATAACTTGTTAACAGTCTGTACCAGGCGAATTATGGTGAATTTCTGGTGTGAGGAGTGTTTATTCGTTACCGGGAGTTCTCAGTTGGTAAACTGTGTGCTCTTGGCAATGACTCTGCCGAAAAGAGAGGGAACACAGGCTGACCGTTTACTCATAGCGGACCGTAGCGGACGCGCCACCCTCTGGTCGGCCATGGAACTGCACCGTTCCACAACATTAAGTTCTGAAACCCAGGTGGGTTACACTTTTCCTTCCTTCTTTCGTTATTTTCTCCCTTCTTTTCTTCCTTCTTCCTTTCCTCTTTTCCTCCTTTTTTACCCTCCTTTACTCCTTTTTCTTCCTACCTCCCTTTCGTCATTCGTTCCTTTTTTTACCTTATTTGCTTTTCCTTCCTTCTTTCCTTATTTTCTCCATTCCTTTTGTTTCCATCAGAGGAAACTGGGGCCTGGACACATAAGTGAACTGATGACACATGGGTTTTGTTACAAAAACAGTAACTCAAAACTTTCCTTTGGCAAGAAAATAAAAAAATATATATATATATTTTTATTAGCTCAAAAGCAATTTTAACTAAACGCAAGAAGCCCCAAAAATATTATTATTATTATTATTATTATTATTATTATTATTATTAGTGTTGTTATAATAATAATTATTATTATTACTATTATTATAATAACAACACTAATAATTAATAATAATAACACTCATAATTTATAATAATAATAATTATTATTATTGTAATTATTATTATTATTATTATAACAACACTAATAATAATAATAATGATTATTATTATTATAAATTATGAGTGTTATTATTATTATTATTGTAATTATTATTATTATTATTATAACAACACTAATAATAATAATAATTATTATTATTATTATTATTATAAATTATGAGTGTTATTATTATTATTATTATTAATTATTAGTGCTGTTATTATAATAATAATAATTATTATTATTATTAATTATTAGTGTTGTAATAATAATAATTATTATTATAATTATTATTATTATCATGTATTTAGTTATTTTGTTTTTTATTTATTCATTCATATTTTTTGTGGTTAGACTGCAATTGTACCCACTGGTACCTCTTTAATAGCCTAAAAATCTCCCACAGCATTCAGCATTCTTAAAGCTGTCAATGAGTGTTGATATTAAGACACTTTAAAAATCTAAACTTAGAAAATAGGAGATAAATAACATATACGCCAAAAATAAAAGCACATGTGTTAATCCACTTGAGATCCAAGTGGTTCAGGTTGTAATGAAGGAGCTGTCCAGAGTCCTGAACTAGTTAGCTGCAGAGGTATCAGTTATAATAGATTAACTGGATATATTTAGTTTGACGTGCATGAAATCTTTATGTGAAACCATTTCCTGTCTCTGAGTCGTCATGTTTCAGGCCAATAATATAATTAAGCCTGATGTAGTAGGATGTCCTACTAGCACTGAAGTAGCAATGGGAAGTGGACAAGCCCAGCAACAAACATCTCACTTCAAACCACTGAAGCATCAACAATTCACTTAAGTAATGAAGTACTCAGAGGGATCTTAGCAGGGATGATATCTCTGCCGATGCTGTAATGAAGGTGCAGTCGTTCATTGGCTCCTGGTCACCTGGGAGAACGGTAAAAGCTCACTCACGCTGTTGTTCCATTTACTCAAGAGCAGCCATAGTTCAGTTCTGACAGCCCAGAAACCATCAAGCAGGGAGAGAAATAACCTCCAACCTGAGCATTTACCACCAACAGCTTCAACAACACTGTAATCTAATATTAAAAACAGAGACAAATCATGAATATGGGATCACAAATACAAGTGCTTTCTGTTATAATTAGTATTCAAAGTCATCCAGCAGAAATCAGGCTCTCTGTTCATAGAGACGTGAGAGTGACGCCAGCTTGTGTCCTTCAGCTGTTGGTGACACTGCAGAGGGAAAATCTTCTCTTTTATGACGCTGGTTTTGATAATCTGCTGCCTAAAGGACTTCTGCTGCCGGTATCTTTGGACCTTTTTAACATGCGCTATGATGAGTCACCGGGTCCAACGGAGCATTGTTTCCATACAAGAGCAGTTTATAAAGCTCAACTGATGCTTAGAAAGAGACTGAAACAAAGACAAAAGGGAGAGGATGCAGATGAAAGGAAAGAAGCAACACGAAGGGAAAGGAGGAGCAAGTTTAAGACCATTTCTTCACTTGATTACCATGAGGAAAAAGTGGCAAATAAAATCTATATCTTCTTCTTTCTTTCTTTATTCTTTATTGTCGTTCATATTTCATAACAACAAAATTCCAGGTGCTTTAACGCAGATACTTTTAAGAATTTAAAAATGTAAAATAAAAAAAAATATATAAAGTGCAAATTAAGAAATACATTGCAAGATAAGTAAAAAATTAAATAAAAAAATAAAAAAATATATAAAGTGCAAGATAAGAAATAAATTGCAAGATAAGTAAAAAAAAATTCAATAATTTTTTTTTTAAATATATAAAGTGCAAGATAAGAAAAAAAAAAGCTTAAAGCTCCAGTGGGTTACAAGGTTTCACCAAAATATGTACAATAATATATTCCTGACTCAAAAGTGTGTCCAGACTTTCTGGTGAGGGATTGCAAAAACTAGTTTCAATTTAATCTAAAGGAATATTTGACTGTTGTTTCACTCTTGCTAGACTATCAGCTAAAACCACTGAAAGTATCATATCTTAGTCACCTCTTGCGACAGCTGCGTATGACTTTATGGCACTAAGTCACACATCTGGTATCTCTCAGATCTGGTGTTGGCATCACTGAAGTGACTAAAGGAAGTCACAACGGAAGAGAAAGTGCGAACGGCTGAGCAAGAGACTGAATGAGATTAAATCTTTGACAGTGTAATAAAAGTAGGGCTGTAAACAACCAAATACATTGTTGGTCGACTAAAACCATCAAATTTCGACTAAAGTTTGACTATTCGGATAGTTCTTTCTTTTTTGTGTGTGTGTGTGTGTGTGTGTGCGGGGGGTGTGCGGGGGTGTGCAGACTTTTGCACAGAAATGAATTAGACAGGCCTGTGGAAATTAATAGGAGGAATATTTTTTATATAAAACAATTGTTTTGTCATGTTTTAATAATAATTGACTGACACCAGTTTTACTACAGTCGGGCTAACTAACCCATATTTTGGTGGGGCTCAGGTAAATGCCAGAATTTCAATGTGAATATATATTTAATAAAACAACACCCTCCCACCACAGCTAGAAACAGGTAAAAAGAGACATGACGACGGTGTATCGTCAGAACGGACCGTGTTCAGGTGATCAGCCATGTTTGATGTGGAGCTTACAAAGTTTGTATTCAACTTTTTCTCCACTGTCTATTTTTATGAAATTCGGCCACACTGCAGACGTCTTTTAATTTATTATTCATTGTTATTTTATTTTATTTCATTTTATTTTTTTATTTTATTTTATTTTATTTTATTTTATTTATTCTTTTTTCTTTTATTTGACATGATAAGAGTTCAACAAATCACTGGATCTTCTACTTTATATCTATCCGTCTCTGGTCAGTGGGTTGTGCTAATCCAAAAGATAAAAAACAAGGGGGTGTCCAAAGATAGACTGTTACCTGTGAAAGAGGTAAACTCTGAAAACACCCCATTAGAACTTGGTACTTTCCTCCTGATTAAATTAAATTAAATTAAATTAAATTAAAGAATCGACCAATCAGGATTTTGGTCGAGCCTGGTCGCATCAATAATAAATCCACCAGTGGATTGAGAGATTACAGCCCTGAATAAAAGCAACCACTACACAAACCGGGACCTCCGACCTCTACGCAGGGCCCGCCCAAGCCTCCATGGGGCCCTAAGCAAAATGAAAAATGTGATTTTGGGTCCCTCTATTACTGCCAATAATACTGATTATTGATCATTCACACACACACACACTATAAACTTATTTCATGTTCTTCCCTGTCATTACAAATACACTTGTAAAACTAGATGTAAGAAGTAAGAAGTTTTTGTTGTACTTAGATTGTAATCCACAGTGATTAAGACCATGGAAGCAGAACAACAGATTAACAAACTTGCAGAAAAATCTTTCAATTAATATTTTGCAAAGTCAGCAACTGCCCCTACTGGCCACACAGAGAAGCAACAGGTCAAAGGTCAAAGGTCACAGTTGCAGCAGTGTTGTTTCCATCATCCTATTGTCAGTCTGGCAGGTTTTTACCCAGCTATGGTTTTTAATCTGAAATGGGATCAAATTCAGCTACAAGAGCGGCCTGGGGTTAAATTACACTTAATATTTAAAGTGATATAGTACTAAGTGTGATAATGAGTGTCATCTACAGTGTAGGCCTAGTAAAAGAAACAAAACAATCAAATAGACACAAAACTGAGTACAATATTTTAATATTTGTAGGCTCCAGCGAGCAAAGTTGGTCACTCAAAGCCCTACGCAAAGCTTTAATACTGTTGTTTTTACTGAACATTGATTTAAAATTCAGTACATGCACATCAAGGGATGAAAAAAATGATTGTTTTTTATTTATAGTGACCCCATGATCACCAGCGACCAGAAGGAGTCGCTGAAAACGAAGAATAGAGGCTTGAAGGAGGGAGATAAGGCAGTTATGAATGGGAGTGCAGAGGGAAAATTAAGCTAAAAGAGCACATAAGTGAACAGGAAACAGCTAAAGAGGAGGATCCAGGGGAAGAAACTGTGTGAGAGGAGGATCAGGGATGCCCTAGCTAGTAGACGTCACACCGTGGCTGCAGCCATAACTTATCAGGACAAACAGAACCGTCTAGAAAGACCAAACTGGAGTTGGTGGCAACATTATCGCTAAAGTCTTTGTGGACCAGTAGTTTAGTATTCCTTAATCCATTTTCTAACTTATTCTGACTCAGAAAGTGGTTTTAGCACCATGGAAGACCTCCAGCCAGAGTCCGGTTCTCATGTCCATCACTATTAACCAGCTAACGCTATGATGAGTCACCGGGTCCAACGGAGCATTGTTTCCATACAAGAGCAGTTTATAAAGCTCAACTGATGCTTAGAAAGAGACTGAAAAACCCAAAGACAAAAAGGAGAAGATGCAGATGAAAGGAAAGAAGCAACACGAAGGGAAAGGAGGAGCAAGTTTAAGACTATTTCTTCACTTGATTATCATGAGGAAAAAGTGGCAAATAAAATCTATATCTTCTTCTTTCTTTCTTTATTCTTTATTGTTATTGTTCATATTTCATAACAACAAAATTCCAGGTGCTTTAACGCAGATACTTGTCCTTATATAAATTGCAAGATAAGTAAAAAAAGAATTTTAAAGTTTTAAATAAATAAATAAATATAAAGTGCAAGATAATAAAATAAAGTGCAAGATAAGTAATAAAAAAAGAAAAATAACTAAATAAAAAAATATATATAAAGTTCAAGATAAGAAATAAATAGCAAGATAAGTAAAAAATAAATAAACAAATAAATAAATACAAATAAATAGATATAAAGTGCAAATTAAGAAATAAATTGCAAAATAAGTTAAAAAATTAAATTTTTAAATTTTTAAAAATATAAAGTGCAAGATAAGAAATAAATTGCAAGATAAGTAAAAAAATAAATAAAAAAATAAATATCAAGTGCAAATTAAGAAATAAATTGCAAGATAAGTTAAAAATTAAATAAAAAAATATATAAAGTGCAAGATAAGAAAAAAAAAAAGAAGCTTAAAGCTCCAGTGGGATACAAGGTTTCACCAAAACATGTACAATAATATATTCCTGACTCAAAGGCATGTCCAGACTTTCTGGTGAGGGATTGCAAAAACAATTTTCAATTTATATTAAAGGAATATTTGACTTATTCTGACTCAGAAAGTGGTCCTAGCACCATGGAAGACCTCCAGCCTGAGTCCGGTTCTCATGTCCATCACTATTAACCAGCTAACGTTAAAAAGTCCTGGAGAGACCAAGTGGCAGTTTCGTTTAGAGTGAAACTCCTCGAGTGGGACACGCCTGTAACTCGCTCAAGCCCAAGAGGGCGTTTAAGGTCATACGCTGTTGCTGCACGATCATCAGACAGAGAAACTCTGCTGAGCGTCGTGGCATCGCCTCTCACATGCAGACAACTAATCAATGTTTACAGTATCACAGAGCTGGCTGACGTCAATAACTCATCTCCACACATTCTGACTGTCAAAAGTAACCCTTCGTCGTGCAACGCGTTTAATAGCAGGAAGTTGCGTTTGATTATCAGAGAAAAAACCTCCAACTTCTGTGGTGTTCACTTCCTGTCACGAAACACAAGGGGGACACTTCGCTGAATTATGTCACTTGTGCATTGGTCAAGAGAAAAGGCAGAAGCTTCATCTGTATTACTGAAATAGAATAACATAAAGATTTCAACCTCTATTTGAAAAATAATATAGAATAAATCCACATGAATTACTTTAGGTCTTCACAGGAAACAGGAACTAGAACTGGCACGACCACAGCTTTCATAACTGTATTTTTGGAAACTCTCTACCAGTTGTCATATTTCTAGGTACTCTGATTATCTGAAACATCACTTAAATTCATCAGAAGATGCATGTTTAGACTTATATGGTCATCGTTGTGGCCGGATGCTCTTGTAATGAAGAGGAGACACCCAAACAAAAAAAGAAAAAAGTGCTGCAATTGATCTTTTCTCTTGCCAAGGGCACCAAGGGTGTCAGGTTTTAATCTTTATTCTGAGCATCGTCTGTGCATTCGTGGAGCCTCACTTGTGATTCTGAGTCTTGCATCGCGACTCGGTTTAGAATAAATATCAAAATCCTTAATAAGCGGAAAAAACTAATATAAAATTGCAGGATTTCTGCTGAAGGTGTGTTTCCCGGAGAGCATTTCTCTCTGAGCTGCCTCCCTAATTACGTCGTCTGGCCCGCCAAACAATGTGTCATGTCTTTTATGTGCTTTGGTCACAAGACTTTACAGGAACCAAGATAGATTTTCTGATTATTTTAAATGAGATTATGTGCTATCTTGAGGGGGAGAAAGAAAAAAAGCACCTGGACACAAAGGATACATGTGCACTTTAAATCAAATCACTGAAATATGTGGTTCTATAATGCTTTTTGTGGCTAAAATAGTTTGAGAACAGAAGTCAGTTAAATACAAAATGCATGACTGCAATTTTGTGTGTCTAATAAGTATTAAAGTATTAATCAGATAAAAGAGAACTGAGTTGTGTGCCGGCCGGCGTCTATGCAGGCGTGCATGTGAACGCATCCTGTCTTGCAAATGTTTGCAATCCTCAAAAAAGGGCATGCAGCCAAGCCTTGAATCAGCAGAATATCAGCGTGCAGCAGCGCGGGAGGAGAGGATGTTCTGCTCGTGAGCCAGGAAAGTGACACTTACCCTGCAGTTTCTGCATCACATTGGCGATGTCCACAGACGTTCGGCCAAAGTGCCGGGGAGAAGCCATGTCGTCTGCTGCAGCTGTCCGGCAAGGTGGGTCACTGACGCCGAGAGCGAGAGATCCTTCACAACTGGCCCGAGTGGGACATCCCCTCCGCCCCTCCTTCCCTCCCTCCCTTCCTCCGTCTCTCCGTCTCTTCTAACTTCACCGCAGGGGCCGGTCCAATTGAATCTCAGGTTTCACGCAGGTACAAGCAGGTTCACTGTCCAATAGAGGGAGTTCTTCCATGCAGACTCTGCAAAAGAGGAAGAGGAGCTCAGTGTATGGGGCATATGTTTGGCAGCTGGCCGACAGCTACATCCATTTGTTTTACAGATTATTTACAAAGTCACAGCTTAGTAGCTACATTTCTTTCATGCAAAATATCAATTATGTCCATTTTTCCACATGGAAGCTGAAACCTGAACTTATCTGACACCAGAAGTGTCCAGTTTTTACAATTTTGCACGGAGAAATATCTTTCGCACTGATGATTCCCTGACAGATTCTGGGACTGAACCCCTTCTGCACCCCTCTGTTCTCGGTGTGATTTCATTGCCCACCGCAAGGTTTTAAAGAGTAAAGAGCCTCTAAGTGCTGCCTGTTTAGTTTGATCTGTGACTTTAGACGTTTACTTGAAGGTTTTTAGACCTCCGGAGAATCATCTGTTAATTTAAAGTCATAGTTATAAGGTAAAACTCACCTTCACCTCCATGAACTTGTAGCTATTTATAGCTGTGTCTCATCATTTCTGATATTACCCTTGAAAAAAGGTGATGAACCTCTGATGAAACTCTGTGTTCACGGTTGAAATCTCTTTTGAGACCCTCTAAACCAGTGGTCCTCAACCTTTTTTCAGTGATGTGCCCCCTTTGAAATATTTTTTCAGCCAAGTACCCCCTAACCAGCGCAAAGCACTTTTGGTTGTAAAAAAAAAAAGAGCTAAAACAGAGCACTGTGCCATCAGTAACTGATTTATTAAACATAAAAATATTGCTGCTATGCTTCAACCACGACTCCATCGTTGGTCCAAGTGATTGACAGGTGTTGACAGGTTAGGTGGAACCATCCTGGTGTGGGGGAAACTCTGCAGTTTTAGGATAATAAGTTGAATAGCCTACTCCTGGAGATAAAATTAATTTTATGAATTTAGACTTATATTTTCCTCAATTATTTATGAAATATTTATTTTTAAAGGATTTTTGCATGGATGCTACTTTTTAAATATATGTATATTTTAAAATCTCACGTACCCCCTGTAGTGCCTTCACGTACCCCCAGGGGTACGCGTACCCCCATTTGAGAACCACTGCTCTAAACCTCTAAATAATTTCTCCTCAGGGATTACTGGAGCATTTTTGAACAGAATTCGTGTGGCCATGGCCTCCGCAACTTCACAGCCTGACGATGACAGATGAGGAAGTGAGGATGCCTGCCCATTGGCTGAGCTGACTGCCAATCAAAATCTAGGCCCTATATTATACATACATGTGTGGCTTTATATACACAAAGATTTAAGTCCTCCCCCCCATCGCTGTCATGCATGTGAAATGTATTTATGGAGACCAAAATCGTTTGTTTGGAATCAAGCTCAAAAAATTATTATTTTTTAACGGCCAATAGAGGTTAACTCACCTTGCAGCCTCTAGTGGTCAGTCTGTGAACTGCCGTTTTTGCAACTTCCGAATTGGCTTCGAACTGGAAGTTAAGATGGTTTGGACTAAATTTTAACAGCAATTACAAACTGAAATGACATGAAAACACATATAAATATAGACATACAGGTACAGAAAGATCAACAGAAGCAAGTGGCTCATAGTTCATATTAACATGCAAGAAACAAGCAACAGCACACATATGCAAAAGTGATAGGCTACCAGAGGGGTCAAGTAACGAAGTACAAATACTTCGTTACTTTACTTAAGTAGAAATTTTGGTTATCTATACTTCACTGGAGTCATTATTTTTCAGACGACTTTTTACTTTTACTCCTTACATTTTCACACAATTATCTGTACTTTTTACTCCTTACATTTTAAAAACAGCCTCGTTACTCTATTTCATTTGGGCCTTTAAATAAAAACTATCCAGTTAAATTGCTCCATCCGGATAGAGTGAATTTGGTTGTGGTTGTTTCAGATGTTCTTGTCCAGTTTTGTTCTTACATCCGTTCCCTCAGATTCCTGCAACTAAACTTGGATGTACATTCCAATAAAGGTTAGGATAAATGATAACATGAACATGAAGTTTGACTTTTTGCACCATTACAATACTTATAGGCAACTAGTCATCATATCTGCTGCTCTCTGAAACACATGTTAATGCTCAATAATACACATATATGCTTCTTTAATATATTTACATTATACTAAGATGCATTCATTTTCAATGGCTTTTGTCCTTAATGGCTTTTTTCCCCCTTACATTACTTTTACTTTTATACTTTAAGTAGTTTTGAAACCAGTACTTTTATACTTTTACTTGAGTAAAAAACTTCTACAAGAGTATTTTTAAACTCTAGTATCTATACTTCTACCTGAGTAATGAATGTGAATACTTTTGACACCTCTGTAGGCTACTATATCATGTTATTTTATACATTTGTGCTAAAATAAAGAGTGAAACTCTGCCTGAAACTAAAACTGCACTTGAAAAAAGACAGCATGAAAAAAGGGAACTAAAATGTCTAATTTAAGGAGGCCCAGCGTCCACTTGCAACTGTTATTTTTCTGTTTATTACACCATTAAAAACTAGTTTTATGCTTAAGTTTCCCTTTTTTAAATGAAGTTGCCCACGTGTAAACTAGTTTGAATGGTGGCAGGTGTTAAAGCATCCAGACCTGAGAGGAAGTCACCGCAAACACCACGAAAACCCGGCGACAAAGTGTCACGAAAGCGTCCAAAGTCGGAGAATAAGAAGTTAACGAACTGAATTCAACAATGCAGGACGCAAAACAAAATAAAAACAGAAGTTAAAGTCGCATTTTGACATCTTACCGCTTTGCAGAGCACGAAGATCAGACGGAGGAGAGGAAGTGTCTGCGCATGCGCGCGGCGCGTCTGTTGCCCGGTTGCCCATGGCAACGCTGAAAATGAAGCACGGTGGCGTGAGGAAGGATGAGGCAGGAAAGGGTTTCAACCGCGACGTGAGGCAGAAAGAGAGAGGAGGAGGGTGGAGGGGTCGGAAATGAGTGGCATACTTCCATTTCTCTTCATTTAACGGACAAAAGGAGTCATTATTCGCACAAACGCGCAGGAATCCGGCGTGTCCTCCTCCCACCGCGAGATGCCAGGAAGTCCTCTCTCCTCCCAAAGTTTTTATCTTATTCTTAAATTATAGATGGTTGTATTTTTTTTAGATAAAAAATCACCTTTGAAGAGGAAACATATGTTTCAACGTTATATTATTAGTTTTTTAATGAAGATGAGAACCAGTTACCTCTCCTTTCCACTTCAACCTATAAGGCTAAAGAAGTTCATTTTAAAATAATGAATAAGGTTTATCCGTGTAATGATTTTTTACATAAAAGGTTTAATTTAGATTTGAATATTTGTATTTTTTTGTAACGCAGACATCAAAACCTTAGAGCATCTTTTTTTTTCTCTTGTAGCCTAACTAGGACCTTTTGGGAAGCTTTAATACTGGATAACTTATAATGATCAAACCATTCCTATTCTTACATTTGAAAGCATTACATTTGGTTTACAAGTGGAGGACAAAAAATAGAATTTGGAATCAATAACACGGGCGGTGTCTGAAGTCACTTCTTTAACTGATTATGATGTGATATGATATGATATGATATGAATACTTTATACAGACTCAAAAGGTTCCATATAAAATGCATAAAAATACATAAAAATTACAGGTCACACATTAAATTACATGCAAACATCTGTTCCAATGTTTCCATAGTCCAGATGTGAACCTTGTATCACTCCATTTGATGTTAATGAGTGCAGTTATTAGACATAAATTTAAAAATAAAATTCCTCAGCAGAGCATGGAAGGTGGATAATAATAATAATAATTATTATTATTATTATCATTATTATTATTATTATTATTATTATTATTATTATTATTATTATTATTATTATTATCATTATTATTATTATTATTATTATTATTATTATTATTATTATTATTATTATTATTATTATTATTATTATTATCTTCTTATTCATCAGAAGATGTGAAAAAACTTTTTTTTGTTTTGTTTTTATAAAAAATATATATTTCAGGTGGGCCTCGACACAATACCAAAGAGGAAAGATATCAGCAACAAGTTTGAAGTACTATTAGACAAATACTGCAGAAGTACAGTTTGTTTTTGAAGGTTGCCATGGCGAATGTTTGCGGTGTTTCATCTGTGTCATACTGCACCACACCGCAACAAACACACACATGTCATCACTAACACTTCGTGCCAACCGTGAAACAGGTGGCTGATGGTTTGGGTTTGTTGCCCAGCAACGGGACAAGGGGAATTTTCATTCACTGAGTCAACCATTTTTTTTAAAATGTATTTATATTATTTTATTTATATTTTTATTTAATTTTGTTGTTGTTTTTTTCTTTATTTTTTTCTTTTCTTTCTTTATTTTCTTTATTTTTATTATTATCTTATTTTTTTTATTTAAGTAAGTATTTATTTTTTATTATTGTTCTTGCTTATGTTTATGTTTCCATTCTTTTTTTTTTCACTTAAGAGAGCCAAGTGAACCGAAGACAAATTCCTCGTGTGTGCTGAGAAACCTGGTGATAAAAGTGATTCTGATTCTGATTCTGATTCTGAGCTCGGCGGTATCTTAAAACGGAGTCAGATATGATTTCATTCATCCTACAGCTACAGTTCAGGACCGCTATGGGCCCCAATTCCCCCACAATGATGCAAGAAAAGTGTCTAAAAAGCTGTCCAGGCCTCTGCATTTGGGCTTAGTCATTTTTTTTTTAGAAAGTAGTGCGGTCAATATTACTGCAAATAGGCCTACACAAAATATGGAAATAATTTTTCTCAGATTGAATCTATCACTTAAAAACCTCCCATCCCATAGTACATTGCTGTATACAATGTAAATGTAACTTTAGTAGGAGCACCTTGTACCCATCCACTCTTCCATCCATCCCTTTTTCTGTCCCCCTTAATCCCACGCAGGGTCACCAGGGCCTCTTCTATTATTTCTACAGAAATCCCATTTTATTTTATGTACTTTGTCGCCACCTGGTGGTCTTTCTTGTTATGTCCTTGTGATTTATGTGACGTTTTACTAACTAGAGCTGGGTAGACGAGCCAAAAACTGTACTCAAGTAAAAGTACTGTTACTTCAGAATAATATGACTCAAGTAGAAGTAAAAAGTAGTCATCCAAATAATTACTTGAGTAAAAGTAAAAAGGTACTTGGTGAAAAAACTACTCAAGTACTGAGTAACTGTTGAGTAACGTCTGATTTATTTTTTTAGAACAACCATTCAAACAGACAAAAGTACAAAATAATCATCTTCAGACAAATTAAATCAATAAAATAATTAAAAATAATTAAAAATTAAAAATAGCTTAAATTAAAATAATCTTAAAGTAAATTCAAGTACTTTAATAAATAATAAAATAAATAAAATAAAAACAGAATAAAAAAATAAATTAAGCACAAGTAGCACAAAATTTCAAGCCTTTGTACTTTTCTTTTTTAACCAGACAGAACTAGAACAAACATGAACTCATAGAAACTCTGTGTGTGTTTGAGTCTGTGTAAATGTGATAAAAACATGCAAAAACATTTTTCCCAAAGAATCACCCAGTGATGTCATGAGATTGACGCGTACGTGGATAAAAGGGATAAAAGAAAAGTAACAGCTCAACGTAGCCTAATGTAGCGGAGTAAGAGGAACAGTTTCTTCTTCACAAATCTACTCAAGTAAAAGTAAAAAGTATAGTGATCCAAAACTACTCCTAAAAGTACAAACTTTCCCAAAACTTACTCAAATAAATGTAACGGAGTAAATGTAACTCGTTACTACCCACCTCTGGTAACTCTCCTCCCTTAGGATCAAGGTAAATCCTTTCTTTCTTTCTTTCTTTCTTTCTTTCTTTCTTTCTTTCTTTCTTTCTTTCTTTCTTTCTTTCTTTTGGTGACCTGGAAGTCTTTAAGCATCAGGCGTCAAATTCTCTAAACTGATAAGGAAAGAAGCGCCAGCTCTCACTTCCCTTCTCATCTCCCTCAACATAGGAAACACTTCAGCATCCTCTATGACAGGAAATGAGCTAATCCCATCCCACAATTCCTTGCAGCAGCAACTCTCAAAGCAAAGGTCTATTTATTTATTTATTTTTCTGCACAAAGTGATTGATGTAAAAAAAATCTGAGAGTAAGAAAAGTTAGTGAGCAGCGTGTGACGACATTTGTCACTTTTGCGGACTATGGTTTAAATCTGGGACGGCCCTTAATTTCTTTTTGGTAATAAATAAAACAGTTTAAGTTTAACAGTAGTCTTTTTTACAGCCCATAATATACAGGACTGTCTCAGAAAATTAGAATATTGTGATTTTCTGTAATGCAATTACAAAAATGTCATACATTCTGGATTCATTAAAAATCAACTGAAATATTGCAAGCCTTTTATTATTTTAATATTGCTGATCATGGCTTACAGCTTAAGAAAACTCAAATATACTATCTCAAAAAATTAGAATATTCTGGGAATCTTAATCTTAAACTGTAAACCATAATCAGCAATATTAAAATAATAAAAGGCTTGCAATATTTCAGTTGATTTGTAATGAATCCAGAATGTATGACATTTTTGTTTTTTTTAATTGCATTACAGAAAATAAAGAACTTTATCACAATATTCTAATTTTCTGAGACAGTCCTGTACTTACGACGGAGTTTTAAGGCCAAACTAAGACAAAAAAATTACAAGAATAAAGTCATAATATTACGAGAATGTCGTCGTAATATTAAATATATTATAAATATACAAATATAACTTCACAAGATGCTATTCCTCATTTTAACACAGGGAGAAGATGCTCTTCCTGTTCTCATAAATTACCACTTTATTTTCATAATATTACAACTTTATTCTCGTAATATTACGACTTTATTCTCATAAATTACCACTTTATTCTCCTAATATTACAACTTTATTCTCGTATTATTACGACTTTATTCTCATAATATCATTACTTTATTCTCATAATATTACACCTTTATTCTATTACGACTTTATTCTCGCAACATTACGACTTTATTTTCGTAATTTTACCACTTTATTCTCTGAATTTTACCACTTTATTCTCGTAATATTACGACTTTATTATCGTAATATTACAACTTTATTCTCATTAATTTTACGACTTTATTCTCGTAATATTATGACTTTATTCTCGTAATATTACGACTTTATTATCGTAATATTACGACTTTATTCTCATTAATTTTACGACTTTATTCTCATAATATTACGACTTTATTCTCATAATATTACGACTTTATTCTATTACGACTTTATTCTCGCAACATTACGACTTTATTCTCGTAATTTTACGACTTTATTCTCATTATATAATGACTTTATTCTCGTAATTTCCAATTCTTTTTGTCTTGCTTTGGCCCTAATACTCCGTCGTATGTACTACTTCTTCAACCTCATAAGGGTTTTTGACTAGATTTAACCTTTTACTTGGATAAAGAGACATAAACTACATAAACCAGCGTGTTAACAGAGAGAGAATAGTTGTAAGTTGTGGCAACAGCTCAGTTTTGGAGGATTGCTGTGAGGTTTTCGTCGGCCTGAGGAGGAGTGAACATAAAAACAATAGAAGGAAATCCCCACAGAGTCTTGGAGCTCGATACCCTGCAGACTCTGATCTGGAGACGCTTGTCCAGAACATTGTCAGGACTCTTGAAAAGTTTCCAAGACTTTAACATCACAAGGAAGGCCGCAAGTCCTTAACAAGTCTTTCATTTAATCAAATATTCCCACAAAAAAAAAGTGTGCACCCAGGTCTACTTGATGCACTTTGAGCGTGGATTGCAGCATGAGAAGAGGCCAATAAGACCTCTGTTAAACAGTATTGATCCTGAGGAAGTGATGCAAAAGGAAACGGGCCCAGCTTCCCGCTGTTGTGTCCCACACAGATAAGCAGCGCATTTGCTAATTTTAAAAGCCAGAGAGGGAAGGAAGCCTGACAGCAACTTTTCCGCCACAGCAAACACGGTGGGGGTAGAACAGAGAGGGAGGGAGAGTCTTGGAAAAGGCTCAGTGTTTGTATGTCAGGGCGAGTCGGTGTGGGATAGGCTGCAACACCGGCTCATGGTGGGAAAATGGCACAGAATGAAACACATCCCATTTTGGAAATACTAAAATCATTTAATCTTGGTAAGTTGTTTTTTTAACTAATATTTTCAAGGGCTATTTTGCCTTATTTAGCCAGAAAATCCAGAAAATTGTACTTAAACTGAAAACAAAAGATCAATAATAAAAAGTAATCCTACTTACTGCAGCCTATGAATCACAATAACCGTATGAATTACAACCCAAGTTCATTTTCTAATAACTTAAATGAAAACATTTGTATAACATATATGTATAATATCTATGTATGTTGAGCAAGGTGTTTTGAAATGTAACAGAACTTGCATTGTTAGAATTAGATCACTGCAGGAGTTCAGTCTCTTCTTGGGTAAAACTCATCAGAAACACTTTAATAGCGCTAAAAAAGTCTCTCAAAAAGTCCAAATCAACTTTAATGTCAGCTTTGATTTATGTACAGGATGCAGAGATGATTTCAAATTGCATTTGAGTAAGTTAAGAACAATAGAAGAAGATGAGGACTAAAAAATGACAACATAAAAGGCCTGTTTGTGTGTGTGTGTGTGTGTGTGTATGTGTGTGTGTGTGTGTGTGTGTGTGTGTGTGTGTGTGTGTGTGTGTGTGTGTGTGTGTGTGTGTGTGTGTGTGTGTGTGATTTTGAGTTGTTCTAATGTGGAAATGTGCTGCGGAACATTATACACACGATAAACTTCCTCAAAAATCTGAAAAAAGTTGTGGCAATATTGCAAATGCACAGAAAACAGGCATTCACCCTGACCCATTTTTTCCCAGACAGTGTGAAACCAAACTTAGGTCATATTTGCTTCCTATCTTATTCAGAAGAAGCTGGTAGGGGGTGCTATTTTACTATCTTACGCTTGTAAGGAGGTTAAAGAAAACAATAAAATTATATTTCAAAAGGCATTTTCAAACAGCGATTGCTCCAAAAAGATGCCCTCTTCATCCCGCCTCCGCCCTCCTGCTGTGCATCTGTCGTGTCCCACAAAGGCGCCATATTCCCCTCCCATGGTATAGCTGGGAGCAGAGCCGGATTAAATAAATGGACTACACTAGGCAGACTGTGATTTTTGGGCCCCCCTCCATCGATGTTATTTATGAAATCTTAAACTTACCAAAGTTACTAATAAAACTTAATTCACATTTTACATAGCATAGTCATAGTCAAGTTGGTTCTTTGTATTCCAAAATAAGTCATGTGTTGTATATTAAACAGTCTATCAGACTATTTTTAGATTTTTATTATTTATACGTTATTACAACGCTCTATTAAATGCTATTAAATTATCCTTATCTTATCGATTGTGAGCATTTTGCAGAAAATCTTAATTAAATGTGTTGATTAAATTGAATAGTTAAATAAGAAGTCAAATCTACAAAGACCAATAAAATTTGCAGTAAGACAAAGTGTGCTGTAGTATGTATGTCTGTATGTGTATATGTATGTATGTGTATGCAGAGTCGTTTGGGAGATTTGTGAGGCCCTGTGTGAAATGGCCAGGGGCCCCCCGCAAAATTTTTGGGTTTTTCGGGTCGGATCGGGTGTCTATATACGCAATTTTAACTCTCCAATTAGCAAAATACTGGATACCTTCCCCTGCCTCATCATCATCTCTTGCCTCGACGCGGGGCCCCACGGCTGCTTGAGACCCGGTCGGATCGTTGATTTTTGTAAAAAATTTATCAAACGTGCCTTTCAGAGAGGCATTAAACTCTTCCATTTTCTTTAGTTTTTTTCTTTTTTCATCCCCTGACGGAAATTTCCTGAATCTGTCTCGTTCTCTCGACATTGTGTGAGAGTTTGTTCCAACTCCACCGTCTGGATCAGACTAGCTTGTGTCCGCACTCGGTCTGATCAGTTGTATTGAACAACAGACACGCGTCATCATTGCACATATATTGGGGCGCGAGGCCCCGTGCGGTCGCACGGTTCGCACATCCCTTGCGGCGGCCCTGTGCGTATGTATGCGTATATATATATATGTATGTATACTAAATATAGTAATAATGCACATATATATATGCCTTAGGTTTTCACCGGCCTGTTATCAACCTATATATATGTGTGCAGACAAAAAAAAAAAAAAAAGTCCCTCTGTCTGGGCCCCCCTGTCAATCGGGCCCTAGGCACGTGCCTAGTTTGCCTTTGCGTTAATCCGGCTCTGGCTGGGAGGGAATATGTAAAAAATCATAAAGATTGTGCACTTGGTGACGGGAAGTTTTTTGATATTTGGCATGGTGTGTATGGACATAAGGTTTTCAAAAACCACCGCAAACAAATTGGGACATCCCCCTAGTGGCCGGTTTGCAGAAAATTCAAGATGGCTCCTGCCGAAAAGACCAAAGGTCATATCTCAGCTTCTCTTATTCCTAGATTGTTGAATATTGTCACTTTCTCTACTTTTTTGGTGCTAAGAATTCAATTCTGAGATACATTTCCTATTTCAAGGTCATGTTGAAGGTCAAATTTAATTTTCCAGGTCATTTTTTTCCCAAAAATCTCCATATCTCTAGAATTAAGACACATAGAAAGATTATATAGGGCTCTAGACCCATGTTTTCACCGCCAAGGAATGCAATTTTCTGTTTATTGGACAGTAGTGTCAATAATCTCACTGGGTGAGAAAGTGGCCTTCATTCAGGTTTAAGATGAACAAAACCTCAGAACTAATTCACAGTGAAAGAATAGGATTTTATTAAAATAACACACAAAAAACATCAGCTGTGCATGTTTAAACTCACTAAAACCTACAATGCTGCCTCTATCGCCTCGCTTATTGATTCATTTTGAATTTTCTGCAAACCAGCCACTAGGGGGGCCGTCCCAATTTATTGCGGTGGTTTTTGAAAACCTTATGTCCATAACTAACACCATGCCAAATATCAGAAACTTTTCACCAAGTGCACGATTTTCATGAATTCCCTCCCAGCTATGGTGTGATTTTTCAAAGCCTTCTGCAGAACCTCTCCTTTGGGGTCGACGGTCAGCAGCCAGCGCCTAATGAAGTCGTGTCTGGTCACTTACTGCTTTATTTAGTTGGTGCTGGATCGATGAAGCCTCCAGCTTTAGCTGCCGGAGGCTCCTCCAGTGCTCCAAGTGAACTATAAAAGTAAAAAATGTGGCCAGTCCAGCCGGTCTTGGTCCCATCTGCATCCCTGATGCAGTGGACCTGAGCACAGCCGTCAGACGGTCTTTCTGACAGCTGATCAGAGGTGTCTTCAGTATTCACATTCATTACTTCTACTTAGGTAGAAGTATAGATACTAGAGTTTAAAAATACTCCTGTAGAAGTTGAAGTATCAACTCAAGTTTTTTACTCAAGTAAAAGTATAAAAGTACTGGTTTCAAAACTACTTAAAGTATAAAAGTAAAAGTAATGTAAGGGGAAAAAAGCCATTAAGGTCAAAAGCCATTGAAAATGAATGTATCTTAGTATAATGCAAATATATTAAAGAAGCATATATGTGTACTATTGAGCATTAACATGTGTTTCAGAGAGCAGGAGATATGATGACTAGTTGCCTATAAGTATTGTAATGGTGCAAAAAGTCAAACTTCAGAGGCATGTTATCATTTATCCTAACCTTTATTGGAATGTACATCCAAGTTTAGTTGCAGGAATCTGAGGGAACGGATGTAAGAACAAAACTGGACAAGAACATCTGAAACAACCACAACCAAATTCACTCTATCCGGATGGAGCAATTTAACTGGATAGTTTTTATTAAAGGCCGAAATGAAATAGAGTAACAAGGCTGTTTTTAAAATGTAAGGAGTAAAAAGTACAGATAATTGCGTGAAATTGTAAGGAATAAAAGTAAAAAGTCATCTAAAAAATAATTACTCCAGTGAAGTATAGATAACCAAAATTTCTACTTAAGTAAGGTAACAAAGTATTTGTACTTTGTTACTTGACACCTCTGGACAGTTCTGCCTTTGTGTGAATCACATACAGCACAATGGGGCCGGAGGTGTGACTGAGGTCATAGAGGTGATGAAAACCTGTATTTGTAATGATAATTATGTCCAAAAAAAGCAACATATGTGGAGATTTAATCCACTTTGACAACAAATGTCTGAGAAAATCACTGATATTATGCAAATCAGACCACATCTTCCCAATAAAGGGTCCTTCTGTACATATCTGCTGTAACGGTATCGTTGGAGAACTGTCATTATAATAAAAAGGAAAGAGCCATGGCTACGCTTCCTCTGCCGCATCAGCAGCACAGTCGGTCCTGTTCTTTATCGTAGAGATACTACACGACCAGTGCACCCACACACCAGGTACGGTGATGTAAGGCTTTATGTAACGGCGCTTCCCAGTATAGCTGTTTGCGGCTTGAACAAATCAATTCCCCAGAAGAGATTTGTTTTCCCTTAAATAAACCTGGCAACTATGTTCATGCACAGAGAGTGTTTCTGGTATGAAACGCAGCTTAAAACACCGTCTGGAGGAAATAGTCCCCCCCGTTTTTAGGACAACAGATCCCTCCTCCCGTCTTGTAAACATTTCCCTTAGTACTTCCCCTGTGATCAACTGTTTTTTATTATTTTGTTGATGCATACAATTAAATTGAACAGTTATGGACGCAATTGTATAGCACCTTTAAGTCACCCGTCCCCCCCGACCCTGTAACGATCCAACAAGACAACAATAAGGAAAAGCAAGTTTATTTATACAGCACAATTCAACACAAGGTGATTCAAAGTTCTTTACGTCAACATTAACCCTTGTGCTGTCTTTGGGTCAAGGGAGGAGGAAGGGAGGAAAGAAGGAAGGAAGGGAGAAAAGAAGGAAAGAAGGAAGGAAGGAAGGAAGGAAGGAAGGAAGGAAGGAAGGAAGGAAGGAAGGAAGGAAGGAAGGAAGGAAGGAGGAAAGGGAGTAAGGAAGGGAGAAAAGAAGGAATGAAGGAAGGAAGGAAGGAAGGAAGGAAGGAAGGAAGGAAGTAGGAAAGGGAGTAAGGAAGGGAGAAAAGATGGAAGGGAGGAAAGAAGGAAGTAAGGAAGAAAGGAGAAAAAAAGGAAGGAAGGAAGGGAGAAAGAAAGGAAAGAAGGGAGAAAAGGAAAAAAGGGAGGGAAGAAGGAACGGAGAAAAGGAAAGAAAGAAGGGAGGGAAGAAGGAATGAATTGAGAAAATAAGGAAAGAAGGAAGGAAAAGCAAAGAAGGTAATAAAGGAACGAATGATGAAAGGGAGGTAGGAAGAAAAAGGAGTAAAGGAGGGTAAAAAAGGAGGAAAAGAGGAAAGGAAGAAGGAAGGAGAGAGCATGGCAGGAGGAAAGAAGGAGAGAAGAATTGGGTCATTTTGACCCAAAGACAGTACAAGGGTTAAAAGCGGCAAGACATAATTAAACAGTAAATAACAAATAAAATGAAATCAAATGATAAGAAAAGAGGTAAAATAATAAAAAGCACAAGTTGTTAAAGAGTAAGGGCAGTAGATCCAGCAGGTTCATCTCATTCTTACATTGGCAAGAATTACCTTTCTACACGGTCAAAACGTACAAAGACCGGGTCAAATACAGTATAACAAAAGTAATCTGTGCCGATTCGTGTGGTGAATCAAACCAATTTGACAATTCTAAGTCACAATGCCTGCATTCAATAACACAACAACAGGACAAAACAAGCAAGACAAGAAAAGCAAAAAATAATAATTGATAAATGTTCAGTCAATATTCAGTTCTTTCGGTTCTTCAATGGCATGTGTCCATATTTTTAATGTCCTGGATCCCGCACCAGAAATTCTTGCCACTGAAATGTCCGTTAACAGATTAAACCAGTGACATGTTGGTAGATCGTGTGGTGGTTTCCATCGAAGAGCAAGCATTTTTTTAGCGGTTTTTAAACCTGCCAGGTACACAACTTTTTCTTTTCATAGAGGGTCTGCATTGACGTCACTTCCCAACTGGACCAGCCCCCTTACTGACCACCACTGATTGGCAAAACATCAGCAAAAATGGCTGCAACTAGTGGAGAAGACGGGATAACAGCTGATTATCAGCTTAAATTAGCATCAGTTGGACTTGACAGTGACCCGTACAGTTACCCCAAGAACCAGTGGTCCATGGACATTAATATTTGGTACAGTTACCCCAAGAACCAGTGGTCCATGGACATTAATATTTGGTACAGTTACCCCAAGAACCAGTGATCCATGGACATTAATATTTGGTACAGTTACCAAGAACCAGTGGTCCATGGACATTAATATTTGGTACAGTTACCAAGAACCAGTGGTCCATGGACATTAATATTTGGTACAGTTACTCTAAGAACCAGTGGTCCATGGACATTAATATTTGGTACAGTTACCAAGAACCAGTGGTCCATGGACATTAATATTTGGTACATTTACCAAGAACCAGTGGTCCATGGACATTAATATTTGGTACAGTTACCAAGAACCAGTGGTCCATGGACATTAATATTTGGTACAGTTACCAAGAACCAGTGGTCCATGGACATTAATATTTGGTACAGTTACCCCAAGAACCAGTGGTCCATGGACATTAATATTTGGTACAGTTACCAAGAACCAGTGGTCCATGGACATTAATATTTGGTACAGTTACCAAGAACCAGTGGTCCATGGACATTAATATTTGGTACAGTTACCAAGAACCAGTGGTCCATGGACATTAATATTTGGCCACGAATCCAGTTTCCTGATATTTATATGTACTTAATTTCTACGCCGGGGAAATACACGAAGCAAAGCTTGAAGGCTTACAAAAGTCTTGACGCTTGGTCCGACTTTAAGGCAGGATTTGTTGGCGAAATTAAAGTGATGAACTTTATGATTTGACTGTTTAACGTTAGCTACCCAAAAATCCAACATTACCTGATACAAAATAGGAACCGCAAATCCACGTTCCGGTGTCTGGAATCCAGTTGTTGCTGTGAATTGCAGCGATCCATTTGTCTCTCTTAAGCTTATTTTTCGTCAGTCTGTAAAACGATAACTCCGATTTCTTGCTAAATCTATGAGTACAGTCGATCGCACAACAGCTCTTTCCCATTTTAGATGTTTTCCAGTTGCTCAAACTGGAAGTTTACGCTGACACGCCGAAACCTACGGTGGGGGAGACCCGCCATTGCTGAAAATAAAAGTAACGCTACAAATAGAAACAAACGCCGCTGCAAATAAAATAAACGCTGAAAACAAAAAGAAACGCGGAAAATATAAAGAAACCCTCATGCAAAAAAAATTCAAAAACGACGCAAATAAAAAAGCCACAATGGAAGTGAATTACCGGGGACTATTTTTGCTGATGCAACAGTGTTTTTTACGTGAGAGGAGAAGAAGACGAAAAAAATGACACGTAGCGACGTTGAACACTAACCTTTTCGCTTATTTTCTCGTTCGTTGTTCTTCTTATTCCTCGCTCTTCTTATTTCTTCCTTTTCACTTACATCCTCTTCGTCTTCTTCTTCTCCTTTCTCCTGCAGCGGCGTTTATTATTTTATTTGCAGCGGGGTTTCTTTATATTTGTAGCGTTTCTTTTATTTGCAGCAGCGTTTGTTTTTATTTGCAGCGTTACTTTTATTTTCAGCAATGGCGGGTCTCGGCCACTGTAGAAACCCACTGTGAAGTCGCATCTGTGACGTCATGTGCATTCCCTCTATTGTAAATTTAGCTGAGAGTCATCATTAATCAGGAGTACTTCCCCTTCTTTCTTCCCCCCCAGGTGACATGATCCTGGCCTTCTGTCTCTCCATGCTGGTGGGTTTGCTGCTGGGCGCCCTGGTCTACATCCTGCTGACCTGGGTGTCGAGGCGGCGGGCCACGGCCAGGATCACCCGGCGCTCCCAGAAGAAGGCCAGAGCCTCAGGAGCACGCGACCCGGCCGGCAGCCAGATGGGCCTCTACAGGAGCACCTTCCTGAGCGTTTACAGAACGCCCTCCCTGGAGCCGGTGGGCCCGCTGGGGAGCAAGCCCGCCTCCGAGAACTCCACCTTCCGCCCGCTGCACAAGAAGAGCCGGCCCGGCCTGGACATCCCGGACGACACCCAGGTGACCATGTCGGACGACACGGTGGCTTCGAACTCGTCTGACTCCACGGCCCTCGTGCCGAGCAAGAGGAACTCCTTCTGGCTGGGAAACAACGGGCTCAAAGGGTTCCTCCCGTCACAAACCCCGCCTCCGGCGTACGACAGCGTCATCCGTGCCTTTGAGGAGACTTGCACTTAAAACTGGCAGCCTTAGCACAACGACTGAGCTTCTGGGATTACAGTGGACTTGAATTTCTGTACCAGTTTTGCAGACCCCTCTAAGTGAAGCATTTTCAGTTTCATTTCAAAGAAACTCTTCCTCCTGTGCTTTACAGTTATCATTTTTTTCAAATTGCGTTGCTGTTTTCTTGTCACAAAATACCACAAAACAGCCAAACTGAAAATATCACAATTACAATTACAGCTCAGACTGATGACGATATCGATGATGCAAGCATGAAAATGTTTAAAAACCGTGCAGAAAAAATAGGAAATATACTGTATTTTCTGGACTATACTGTAAGACGCACCTGCATATAAGCCACATCTGCTCTATTTAAAAAAAAAAAAAAGATATGCAAGCCGCGGATATTTATGTTGTTAGATTAGATATTTACTACATGTACAGAAGGATTTTGAACTGTAAATGATGTACATGTTTGTACCTAAATAGATCTTTCCTAACAGTGTCTTTTAACACGGCAGCAACTTTGCTGATTAAAACGGGACAGAACCAAGAGAAAATAACCGGTATTAATTTATCTATTTATCTGTTTGAAATCTGCTTCTACTTCTATCTGCTAAAGAAGAAGTAGTGTATTCTTCTTTGCATTTATTTTGTCTTAGTTTTGATTCTAATTCTGGTTAGAGCGCCCCGAGCGGTGGGAGAAAAATCTGAAGAATAGCCGCACCTTTGTATAAACTGCACGGTTGAAAACCTATGAAAAAAGTAGCGGCTTATAGTCCAGAAAATACGGTAATTCAGAAATCCCTCGTTTGTGTCTGATGCATACATTTGAGGTTTGTGGGCCAGAAGCATGTTTCAAAAATGTTGCTTCACGGTTCAAAATATTAACTGGAACATCTTGCAACCACTTGGGTTCAGTGGAAATTTAAATCTTAAATTTGACAATAAGCAATAGCATGAAATTCTAATGGAAACATTTGGAAACAATCAGATTTCTCATTCAGACTTTTTTTTTTTCTTTATAATGCACCCAATGTTTTCATTGGTTTGGCTTTCTACAAAGCTACGTCATATTACAACATGGACATTTGTGGTTTGCAAGTCTTGCTGAAATAAGCAAGACGTTCCTTAAATGGCAACCAAGCGGACGAACCCCCCCCCCCCCCCTTTTTCTGCCATGACTTGCAGAAATCTGCTTCGTCTCAGTACATGAACTCCACTGATATCGCACTTTTCTCGTCTTGCTGTTCACTAAAAGCGCTTTCACGTAAACACATTTGTTTATTGACAGTATGTTTTAACTCTGTTTTTTTCTTTTGATTCTGTGGAGGGATTTTTCAAATCCGTTCATAAACACATGTTAAATAATCGGGACTCTCATCTTTGGGTTTTGTTCGGATATTACGGTTTTTATCTTTACACGATTGAGTTTCAACTTATGTTTGTGGATGCAGGAGTGTTTCCGAGCCCGTAAAACCATTCACTCGACAATATTGTGTTAAATTACTTTCAATGCAGACTCATCTTGAACCTCCAGGATCACAGCTCTCCTGCAAGTTCACTTTGTCCCTGGCACACAGAGATTTATTCAAATCTGTAGCACTTGTAATCTTATGATAAACCTCCAGATCAGGGGTCGGCAACCCGCGGCTCTAGAGCCGCATGTGGCTCTTTAACGCCGCCCTAGTGGCTCCTGGAGCTTTTTCAAAAATGTTTGACCTTTTTTTTCCTTTTTTTCTTTTTTCTTTTTTTCCTTTTTTTCTCTTTTTTTCTTCTTTTTTCTTTTTTTTCTTCTTTTTTCCTTTTTTTTCTTTTTCCTTTCCTTTTTAATCCAACATTTGCACTTTTTTCTCGACGTTTCGATTTTTTTCGCGACATTTCGACTTTTTTCTCTATATTTTGACTATTTCCTTGACATTTCTACTTTTTTCTCAACATTTCAACTTTTTTCTCGACATTTCGCCTTTCGCCATTTGTCTTCATTCTAAGGCTTATACAAGACTTTTCATTTTTTGCAGCTCCAGACATGTTTGTTTTTTGTGTTTTTGGTCCAATACGGCTCTTTCAACATTTTGGGTTCCCGACCCCTGCTCCAGATACTTTGCAAATGTATCTTAAGTAAGGTAAAACACAGTCATTCTTAAAGGGATTAACTGCTTGTCATCTTTACCTGAGACTCTGCACCTGTGAGATCCACCCATGTCATTCATCTGCTGCCAAAAAGCGTGATTAGCTTTCAATTCTCTCCAAACTTGATACGGGCACTTATTGAAAAAGAAAAAGAAAGACAAAATGTTTCGTTTTAAACATTTGACATGTTGTCTTCAGACTGTTTTTGATTAAATGTGTTTAAATTATTTTGAAATATTGTTTTTTTTTTTATTATTATTACAAAATGACACCATTTTTTATGGAAACACAGTTGTACAGAGAGAAATAAATATGTTTGAAAGGTTTGGTTTAACTTATCTACCGAAATGCTGTGTAAGAATTCAAGATAGAGAAGGCAGTTTGTTGAAGGTGGTTTTTGTTAGTCCACTTGTACCTTATAGTACTGGTATATTCAGTACTCGAGTTGTAAAAAGAAATCAGGGGGGATGGTGGATTTGATCATATGGGGACAGATAATTTGTGTTGATTACAAATAATATAATATATTACAAATAATAGCAGTGACCAAAACACCTGCAGAAATACTGCAGGAATGACATAGCAGCAGTTAAATGCAGCCTTCTGTAAGCTTTAAATATCCACTGGGCTTACATCAAATACATCAAAACACAACAATAAAAAACACTTTTCTGAACTTATCAATATGACTCTGTCCTTCACAGGATAAGTAACATGGAAAACTGCAAAAACTCAGAATATTAACAAGAATATTTGTCTTATTTCTAGTTAAAATGTCTCATTTTAGTAAAAAAAAATCTCATTACACTTAAAACAAGACTCATCACTGGAAAAAACAACAATTTTCACCTGTTTCAAGTAGATTTTCACTTGAAATAAGTAGAAAAATCTGCCAGTGAAACAACATTTTTTTGCTTGTAATAAGAAGATAAATCTTGTCTCACTGGCAGATTTTTCTACTTATTTCAAGTGAAAATTTACGTGAAACAGGTGAATTGTCAAATAAGTTATTTTTCTGGAGCTATTTTTCTGGTGATGACTCTAAATGTTGAAATATCAGTAAAACCACATTCATTGATGAAATGACATAAGGGATGGAAAGGAGGGATGGCAGTTTTACAGGGGGGATGATTTTGACCGTTTTTATTTCCCCCCTCATCCCCCCTCAACTCCAGTACTGGTATATTATGGGACGGTTATAATTGTCCCTCATTCGAAGCCCATAGCCCTGAAACCATTAGTGACCCATGACCTTTGTCCTTTCTGTTCCCTGGTAGCCCACAACCGAAATGCTCTCTGGGAAGAAACGCTTCATGAAATTACAGATGTGTTTGTAGCTAAATAATGTGCTCTTGTCTCCGGGCGCTCTGGGATGAAACATCAAGAACAATAACAACCAGATCAGTTCCCTAATTACTCATCTAACTGTGGCAGACGTGGCATGAAAGAACAAGACATCACATCAAGACTCTCATCTCACTGAAGTCTTTTATCAAGACTGTCAGTTTAACTTACATTGCACAGACTGGGTGCGCCTGCGAGGTTGCCATTAAGACAGAAACCCCCGTCTGAGGCGCAAAGCTGCACACTCCATTAAACAACTATTAAACCCCGAGGGGCAGAATAGATCCAAATCAGGCTGAATGCCACATATTTATTCCAAGTGGGAAGCAAAATGTCTATTTTTGCCTTTTCTTTCACGCGTTGACATCTGTGGTCTATTTCGCGTGCTTTCCGCCTCATGGCAACCCGTTTTAAAGCCACAAGCCCGAAGTGCGCCAAAGGAGAAGAGCCTGGCAACACTACGGCACCGATGAGCGGACTAAACCTCTGGAATAAAGCACTGGAACGAGGGTGTCAGGTACGTGCAGCAGTGTGCACTTCATCCATGTCATCCCCTTAATGCAGCATTCATTTGCTCCCCAAAGCTGCATTTATTTATGTATTTTTATTTGATATATATTTTGGTCTGGTCAGCACTGGTGGCTCATCCAGGCTGCTGGATGCTGCTGGATGATGCTGGATGATGCGGTCACATATATCACATATAGACGCCCCTGGACCAGAAAGCATTTGTCTCTTGCACTGGACCTTTTCTTAAGGACGTGACTTGTCCGCCACATAATAGACTCAGTCAGCTGCTTTGACTCTACAGGGTTAAATTAGCTACAAAAAAAATAAAATAAAAGGTTTTCACCGCCTTTTGAGTCACATTTGACATTTCTTCGACATTGGATGGTGATGATAGAGGGTTTCATGTGATGATGTGTCTGCGGTGGCGGAGGAGAGGGAGTCGGTCTCCATGGAGACGCTCCCGCTCTCCAATGCGGTGTTGCATAGAGACTGAAACACGATGCACTGAATGACATCGGCGCTATTTTAAGGCGAAATAAATAAATAAATAAATAAATAAAACATATATCTATTTATATATAGCGTCTCTTCCTGTTTCAGGTCGCCCTACTTGTTGAGCGGCGGTGATTTTTACACGCCCTTCTCCACACCGCAACAGGATTGCACAACTCTCAGTCCCGATAGAGGCTCGTCGGGGGGACATGGATGGGATGGATGGGATGGAGAGCTTCACATCCTGATTCCTGAACCAGTGCAGGATGAACTTGAAATGAACGAGGAGCCGGAGGGAAATATCTGGGAATGTATGATGAATTTATTTGACCTCCTCGCAGATTATACTGTAAGTGCCAGAAGAAGCGGAACCGTCATTAGTCTTCGTCTGAGTGGAAATATGGACACCTTCAGGGAAAGCCTTTTGACTCAACATGTCCAGGAACTATGAGGTATGTACGGTGATTCTCTCCGTTTCATTTAAAATATACTGTTATGTCTGATGTGAAAGTATAAACACATGCTGTGCAGCCACAGATACAGATGTTCAATGTGAAATGAGGTCCACAAATCTGACATACCGTCAAGTATCCATGAAAGATGAGGAAGAAGTTAGGTGGGATAGGATTTTATGAATTTTTTTAAGCTTATGAGGAAATAAAAAGGTAAAAACTGAGGGGTTCGATAGCGTTTTGGTCTGATCTGGCCTGCTATCGATTCATTTAGGCCCCGGTAAACTCCTAGAGATGATCAGGGGTCAGGATTAAAGCAGGTCCAAAGGTGTCACTGTACAGGACTGTCTCAGAAAATTCGAATATTATGATAAAGTTCTTTATTTTCTGTAATGCAATTAAAAAAAACAAAAATGTCATCCATTCTGGATTCATTACAAATCAACTGAAATATTGCAAGTCTTTTATTACTTTAATATTGCTGATCATGGCTTACAGTTTAACCCTTGTGCTGTCTTCGGGTCAAGGATGGAGGAAAGAAGGAAGGGAGGGAGGAAGGAAGGAAGAAAAGTAAGGGAGAAAAGAATGAAGGGAGGAAAGAAGGAAGGAAGGAAGGAAGGAAGGAAGGAAGGAAGGAAGGAAGGAAGGGAAAAAAGAGGAAGGAAGGAAGGAAGGAAGGAAGGAAGGGAGGAAGGAAGGAAGGAAGGAAGGAAGGAAGGAAGGAAGGAAGGAAGGAAGGAAGAAAAGTAAGGGAGAAAAGAATGAAGGGAGGAAAGAAGGAAGGAAGGAAAGAAGGAAGAAAGGAAGGAAGGAAGGAAGGAAGGAAGGAAGGAAGGAAGGAAGGAAGGAAGGAAGGAAGGAAGGAAGGAAGGAAGAAAAGTAAGGGAGAAAAGAATGAAGGAAGGAAGGAAGGAAGGAAGGAAGGGAAAAAAAGGAAGGAAGGGAAAAAATAGGAAGGAAGGAAGGAAGGAAGGAAGAAAAGTAAGGGAGAAAAGAATGAAGGAAGGAAGGAAGGAAGGAAGGAAGGAAGGAAGGAAGGAAGGAAGGAAGGAAGGAAGGAAGGAAGGAAGGAATGGGAAAAAGAGGAAGGAAGGAAGGAATGAAGGAAGGGAAAAAAAGGAAGGAAGGGAAAAAAGAGGAAGGAAGGAAGGAAGGAAGGAAGGAAGGAAGGAAGGAAGGAAGGAAGGAAGGAAGGAAGGAAGGAAGGAAGGAAGGGAGAAGGAAGGAGAGAGCAGGAAGAAAGAAGGATGGAAGAATTAGTTCATTTTGACCCAAAGACGTACAAGGGTTAAGAAAACTCAAATATCCTATCTAAATAAAATTTAATATTCTGGGAATCTTAATCTTAAGCTGTAAACCATAATCAGCAATATTAAAATAATAAAAGACTTGTAATATTTCAGTTGATTTGTAATGAATCCAGAATGTATGACATTTTTGTTTTTTTTAATTGCATTACAGAAAATAAAGAACTTTATCACAATATTCTAATTTTCTGAGACAGTCCTGTATG
This sequence comes from Cololabis saira, assembly GCF_033807715.1. Taxonomy (NCBI): domain Eukaryota; kingdom Metazoa; phylum Chordata; class Actinopteri; order Beloniformes; family Belonidae; genus Cololabis; species Cololabis saira. The sequence continues at coordinate 39,026,574 of NC_084602.1, forward strand.
TGTTGTACGGGCCAGTTTGGACCAAATTGGTGAATAAATAAAAAAGCGTGGCCCAAGCTGCAGTTTTCTTTCTCCAGACACTCGTCTGTGACTGACGGCGTTGGGCTCTTTAACTCGTCATGAGCACTCAGCAGACTTGGGCTCGACAAGTGTGTCCGTCTCTCAAGGCCTCGGCATGTGTTGCATGAGTCACATGTGTCCCCAGATGTCACAAGGCAGCACTGATGCATTATGGGAAGTTTTGTGAGCGTCAGGTACGACCAAAAGGCCCCCAAAAAATAAAAATGCAGATTTGGTCCGTTGCTGGTGGAAAAGATGAGCAGCCAACTTCGTCATGAGTCGAGGATTCGGACTAGATGAGAGAGGACGGTATACAGTAGCCTTCCTCATTTCCAGTTTTTGAATGTGGGCACGTAAAAAGCGACTACAGTGATGACATAATCTAGAGAAAGATCTTGGAGATGCTCCATTGGCCGTGAATAATAACAGACAACAGCTAGAACATTATGCCAGGGCGATCCTGCTGGTGTCCGCGCACATTTGGTGACTCACCACTTCTTCTTGGTATGTTCTCTTGGATTAAATTCTTTTTTTTTTTTAAGTTACTCGGAAATCAGCACAATGTGGTGGTTTTTATGATAAGCAGTTGGAAGGTACGAACATTTTGACCAGAGATTTAAAATTCTCGAAGCAGTCTTCATCGATGAACAGTCTTTTCATTCTCAGACAAAAGAGAATCACCGCAGGGTCCAGTTAGGCGACATTCTGGACCTTCTGTGCGGGTTTGTGTGTTTGCTTTACAGCCGATTCGCTCGGAGGTTTGAGTGCGTCGCGCGACCTCCCACAGGTCACCTCCTACGGTGGCCGACAAGGGCCAAACGCACTCCAACGGCCTAATGCGTCTCAGTTAAGGAAAACGGCTTCAAGTACAGAAACGATTCAAATTCACAAACTCAAAACGAGGTACAAAAAGAGGAACGTGGTGCAAATGAAAAAACGTTCTGCAAAAAACAAAGACAAATAGAGAAACGATGCAAAGCACAAAACGATATAAAACAAGAAACCATCTTCAAAAGAAAAACGCTTCATAATCGGTCACTACAACCGGAAGTGCTCCAAACCTGCAGGGGGCGCTCTCAGCGTAACAGCTCAATGGACAGACACACGGGACGTAGAGAGAGACCTTTATAGCTTTATATCAATATGTGTATTATGTGCAGCCTTGTATCGTCTGGTGTAACGTTAAAATATAATAAAGAAACGTCTCGTAATGTACAGCGTTGTACAGTGATATAAACATCGTATATAAATATAGTCAGATAAAAATCCCATTATCGTTCCCGCTGTATGTTTAAACCATGGACGTAAACACTGTGGTTTTTTTTTTTCTCATTGAATTTACAAAAAACAAGTCACATTGTACATTCCAAAAAAACATTTTCATCAAAGAGCACTGAGCGACCAATGAGTAAAACAAAACAAAGAAGATACACAGCGAAATGTAAACACTGTGGTTCAGTCAGCTGTTCGGTCTCTCTCTACATCCTGTGTGTCCATTGAGCTGTTACGCCGAGAGCGCCCCCTGCAGGTTTGGAGCAACTTCCGGTTGTAGTGACCGCTTATGAAGCGTTCTTCTTTTGAAGATGGTTTCTTGTTTTATATCGTTTTGTGCTTTGCATCGTTTCTCTATTTGTCTTTGTTTTTTGCAGCACGTTTTTTCATTTGCACCACGTTCCTCTTTTTGTACATCGTTTTAAGTTTGTGAATTTGAATCGTTTCTGTACTTGAAGCCGTTTTCCTGAACTGAGACGCATTAGGCCGTTGCAGTGGGTTTGGCCCTTGTCGGCCGCCTCCAGTGACCAGAAAAGTTGCTTAAAAATGAAGGAAACCTAAACTCCGACCGCTCCGGATCAGAGTCGGACACATGTGCTCTGATTGTTCTTGCAAGCATCTGTGACCCCAGGTGGAGAATTAACTTTCAGTCCAAACTATTTCATGTTTTACTGCAGCTCCACATCCTGCTGACCACAACAATAGCAACAGTGCAGACACCAAAATATCCCCAGCGTCACGGAAAAAGGCAGTTTAAGTAAATGTGGAGTCACACACCAGCACAAACTGAGTTGGTGTCGTTGAAACACGGGCTCATCGCCTCCCCCCCCCCCGGGTTCTGTTTTGGTCTCTTTCTCAGCAGCCTGGCCAGTCAGTAGGGATGTTGGCCGCCGTGGAACATGGTCCCATCCTGTGCAGCGACTCCAACATCCTCTGCCTCTCATGGAAAGGCCGGGTGCCGAAGAGCGAGAAGGACAAGCCGGTGTGCCGGCGGCGGTACTACGAGGAGGGCTGGCTCGCCACGGGGAACGGGCGGGGAGTCGTCGGGGTGACGTTCACGTCCAGCCACTGCAGGAGGGACCGGAGCACGCCGCAGAGAATCAACTTTAACCTACGGGGACACAACAGTGAGGTGGGGCCTTCACTTTCCTCAGATAGTCCTTTAATGATACCAAAAAGTGTCTTGTAATGAGCCTGATTGCAACAGTGAAGGGTGCATGGTGTCAGGCCGAGACTCAAAGCAGTCCTGACTCAGATACAGAGATGTTCGATAACCAAGGCTTTTATTGAATTCACCGGAGACCTCGGACAGAGTAACAAACAAATGGCTATAAACAAAACTTGGTTCGTTTTGATGCCTGGAATCCAGTTTCTGCGAATTGCAGCGATACATTTGTCTCTCTTAAGCTTATTTTTCAGCAGTCTGTAAAACGATAACTCCGATTTGTTGCTAAATCTATGAGTAAAGTCGATACCACAACAGCTCTTTCCCATTTTAGATGTTTTCCAGTTGCTCAAACTGAAAGTTTACGCTGCCACTCAGTCTTTCTGCCACTCAGGGCCCGATTTTCTAAAGGTTTGCGTGTGTAAAAACGTGTGCAAACTTGACAGCACCCGCAAACCAAAGTGCCAGCTGATCTACTAACAGCGTGCAAAGACGACTGCGTCTCTCAAATGAGCAAAATAGCACACGCTATTCATTTAGTACTTTTGACCTGATGAATAATCAATATGGGGCGTACCCGCCAGAAATCGCTAAATACTGGGAGGGAAAGATGCAAATTGGTCCATTTACCACCCGCAATGAGATTTACCAAGCCTGAAAGTTTTTGCGGGGATTGTGATTGCGTCTGTATTTAATACATTCAAAAGGAAGGTGCTAATCTCCACATGCAAAAGGAGAAATATTTTATTTGAATGTTAAATCGAGTATTATTCAGCAAAAGGTTGCCACAGGAGGCACATTCATTTTTTTATTTGTGATAATAAATAAATCACGTGTTTTCATGGAGAAAAAAGTGTTTCTCATTGTGCGCCTATCCTTGTTCTGCAGTCATACCCCGGTGTCGTGCCGTATTCAGCACCCCTGCCGTGAAAAGCACCCCCTCGTCTGACAAAAATGATATTCTCATTCCGTGTCATGTTCTGTTTAGCGTCCAGTTTTGTGTTAATGATTCATGTTTAAATGCGCTCATGGATTCCACAATAGTCATACTTTCCCACAATCACAGTCACAGATAACAAAAATCGGGTAAATGGTTATTGATGTCATTAATTAATAGCCTGCTTACTGTGTTGTCTTCCATAATATTTGTAAATATATATAATATAAACTCCTAAGTATGTGTTTGTGTGAGTGTGTATATATAAATATATTGAAGTGTCAGTGTGTTGTTTTTTTTCTTGGTCTACTTATCATTGAATATACGAGGGGGTGCTTTTCACGGCAGGGGTGCTGAATACGGCACAACAATTTGCCTCTTCCACTAATATCTCTAACTCCAACTCGTCAAATTTCATTTTGCGCTCGCGACTATATCCTGCTTTCCATCCAGACTCTCCATGGCGCAAAGTTTTAAATACTGAGGTTTGCACCTGTTATCAATTGCGCACGCAATCTTAGTTGATCACCCGCAAACCACACAACAACAGCACGTGCAAACTTTTTCAGTGCACACGCAATTTAGTACTCTTTATTTAGGATCTTAGTAAATCGGGTCCTCAGTCTTTCTGCCACTCAGTCTTTCTGCCACTCAGTCTTTCTGACACTCAGTCTTTCTGACACTCAGTGGGCGTAAACCGCTGTGAAGTCGAATCTGTGACGTCATGCGCATTCCCTCTATACAGAGAACGATAAACACTCCAAGAGGAGGGAAAATAACTAATAAAAAGAAACAAATAAACACAAAACGCTCCCTATGCAGGAAAAACCTGCCTATATTAAATAATTTGGCTACAAACACAAATCACTCTTAAAGAGGTAAAAACAAAGAACTATGAAACTAAGCTAGGATATAAGTTAACAAACAAAAAATTACTCTTTAATGAAGAATAAACAAAGGGCTATGAATCTAAGCTAAGGAAAAAAAAAAAATTCAATTGTCACGAGGAACAAACGGCTTACTATGGCGGTTACTATGGACATGGACCAAGGCTCTGGTGCAGGACAAGGACAAAAACACATGGAAGGAAATAGGGGACAGGTGGAAACACTGAGGCCAATCAGACTGAGACACATGAGGAAGGGCAAGTGACCTGAAACAAAAGGAGTATTACTTTTCAAAATAAAACTGACAGGACAAAACAAACCCAAGTCAAGACAACCTCACCACGGTGACACACGGGTGAATCAGTGACTAGGTAACAGTAAATCACTGCTACCAGGCCACATCAAGTGCTGTTTTTTTCACATGCACTCTTTCCTTCCTACTGCATGGATGTTGGCAATTATTCATGAACATAGCTGGTGAAAACCGATGACGGTGTCTAATTTTGGGGGCACTTTGCAGGTTGTCCTGGTGCGCTGGAATGAGCCCTTTCAGAAACTGGCAACCTGCGATATGGAGGGAGGTATTTTCGTGTGGATCCAGTACGAAGGGAGGTGGTCGGTGGAGCTGGTGAACGACAGAGGAGCCCAGGTACACCTCTTTATCTGGAAAAAAACAAAAAAACGAAAATGGAGCGATGAAACATGAAACCTGTGTGTTGAAAATCTCCTCCGTCGAAAATATTATTACTGGAGTTGAGGGGGGATGAGGCGGGATGGCATCCCCCCCTGAAATAAAAACGGTCCAAATCATCCCCCTGTAAAACTGCCATCCCTCCTTTCCATCCCTTATGTCATTTCATCAATGAATGTGGTTTTACTGCTATTTCAACATTTAGAGTCATCACCAGAAAAATAACTTATTCGACAATTTTCACCTGTTTCAAGTAATTTTCACTTGAAATAAGTAGGAAAATCTGCCAGTGGGACAAGATTTATCTTCTCATTACAAGCAAAAAAATCTTGTTCCACTGGCAGATTTTTCTACTTATTTCAAGTGAAAATTACTTGAAACAGGTGAAAATTGCTGTTTTTTCCAGTGATGAGTCTTGTTTTAAGTGTAATGAGATTTTTTTACTAAAATGAGACATTTTAACTAGAAATAAGACAAATATTCTTGTTAAGATTGTGAGTTTTTGCAGTGATCCATGTTACTTATCCTGTGAAGGACAGAGTCATATTGATAAGTTCAGAAAAGTGTTTTTTATTGTTGTGTTTTGATGTATTAGATGTAAGCCCAGTGGATATTTAAAGCTTACAGAAGGCTGCATTTAACTGCTGCTATGTCATTCCTGCAGTATTTCTGCAGGTGTTTTGGTCACTGCTATTATTTGTAATATATTATATTATTTGTAATCAGCACAAATTATCTGTCCCCATATGATCAAATCCACCATCCCCCCTGATTGTTTTTTACAACTCGAGTACTGGATATACATAAAATTGTAAAGCGCTCTGGGTGCCTTGAAGGGTGCTATATAAATCCAAGTCATTATTATTAAAAGAGAAGTGGGAGAAATAGGGAAATTTAATTATTACAGAGGAAGTCTGGAGTAAAATTTGTCAAGTACAACGGAATTCAACTAACTCATCTACATGGCGAGAATTCTGTTGGAAAAACATTGTTTCAGAAAATTTGAATATTGTGATGAAGTTCTTTATTCTCTGTAATGCTATTAAAAAAACAAAAATGTCATACATTCTGGATTAATTACAAATCAACTGAAATATTGCAAGCCTTTTATTATTTTAATATTACTGATTATGGTTTACAGTTTAAGATTAAGATTCCCAGAATATTCTAATTTTTTGAGATAGGATATTTTAGTTTTCTTAAGCTGTAAACCATGATCAGCAATATTAAAGTAATAAAAGGCTTGCAATATTTCAGTTTATTTTTGTAATTGCATTACAGAAAATCACAATATTCTAATTTTCTGAGACAGTCCTGTATATTTAATGGAAAATTTGTAATTTTCTCTAAAAATAGAGAAGGAGAAATTTGACCAGATCAGTCTAAGTGGACTGAGAACATAAAACCTATTAGGTCTGACTTTTGCTAACTTGACAAAAATAAGGAGTGGGATCAAAATGTGTTTTGTAATATGATATATTGATATAATCTACAGCACGATCTTTACTCATTCTGCTTTGTGTGTAATTTTCTGTATGTAATATTTAAGATGAGAAGCTTTCCATGTTCCATGTAAATATTTTACAAAGAAAATTCTGGAAAGAGCCAGGAGACAAATTGGACATCAGAAGTTCTAAAATGTCACGCCAATGTTATGTTAACTTACTTGAAGTTATTTTGACGTTAGGTAAATCTGCATCTGTGAAATCAAGGCTTTTCCAAATAAAAGATACAAATAAAAAAAAAAAGAAAATCTCCTCCGTCCAGGTGAGCGACTTCACCTGGTCCCATGACGGCACTCAGGCCCTGATCGCGTACAGAGACGGCTTCGTGCTGGTGGGCTCGGTCAGCGGACAGAGACACTGGTCCTCCGAGATCAACTTGGAGAGTCAGATCAGCTGCGGCATCTGGACCCCCGACGACCAGCAGGTGAACGGGCGTGAAACGTTAAGACACACACTCGGACTGACTCCTTAACTCAGGGCCGGCCCAAGCCTCCATGGGCCCTAAGCAAACTGTGATTTTGGGGCCCTCTATTACTGCCAGTAATACTGATTATTGATCATTCACACACTTATTATAAACTTATTTCATGTTCTTCTCTGTCATTACAAAAAATACACTTGTAAAACTAGATGTAAGAACTTTTTGTTGTAGTTAGATTGTAATCCACAGTGATTAAGACCATGGAAGCAACAACACATTAACAAACTTGCAGAAAAATTTTTCAATTCATATTTTGCAAAGTCAGCAACTGCCCCTACTGGCCACACAGAGAAGCAACAGATAAAAGGTCAAAGGTCACAGTTGCAGCAGTGTTGTTTCCAACATCCTATTGTCAGCCTGGCACGTTTTTAGTCATCTATGGTTTTTAATCTGAAATGGGAGAAAATTCAGCTACAAAGCGGCCTGGGGTTTGTTCGTTCGTTCGTTTTTTTTTTATTTCGAACATGTATAAAAAACAAGAAAAAAGATAAGAAAACAAATACAGGTGGGCATTCCACCACATAAAGAAAAAAAACAGTTATATGTTCGAAAAGGAGTGGGAGGAAGTATAATCTTATTTAATCCCACCCCCTTTCCACAACTAAACATAAATTATATGACTGTATTATTTTTTATACTATACACTAATTTTAAAAATATATATCATTTTTACAAAAAAAAGGGTTGATTTACACTTAATATTTAAAGTGATATAGTACTACTGAGTTGTGATACTGAGTGTCATCTACAGTTTAGGCCTATTAAAAGAAACAAAATAATAAATAGATAATTTATAAACCATTTACTGTAAACACGTTATCTACTTTATTTTTGGTTTTAAATAAACTGCAACAGCAATATGCAACAACAATTTGAAGTGGCACAACAACAATTAAGTGCAACAACAAAGTACTACAAAAACTAGAAATATAATTAAAATCACTCAACTTAGATAAACAGAACCTCTTCAATATGTTCTCCTTATAAGAATAAATTCAAATGTCCAAAAACAGACATTATTAAATAGAATAAACAAATAAAATCAAACAAATAAAGCCGAGAGGCAGCAGTCAATATGCCAGCAGTATCTACTCTAGTCTGTTAACATAATATTGTTTATGTAATAATATTAATTATTGTGTTTTTATACAATAACATACCTTTGATAATGTATGAATCATACGGAAGAGTATTAGGGCCAAGCTGGAGAAAAAAATAAAAATAATATCTTAGAGGAGGAAGATTTTTTTTTTATTTTGCACTTCGAGAAAAAAGTCGAAATGTCGAGATTGATGTTGAAATACAATTTCAAGAATAAAGTCGAAATTTCGAGAATAAAGTCGAAATTTCGTGAATAAAGTCGAAATAGTACTTCACCATTATTCTTGACATTTCAACTTTTTTCTCGAAATTGTACTTCAACATTATTCTCGACATATCGACTTTTTTTATCAACATTTCGACTTTTTTCTCGAAGTGCACAATCAAAAGAAAAATCTTCCTCCTCTAAAATATTATTTTTATTTTTCTCCTGCCTGGCCCTAATACTGTTCCGTACAATCATCACTCACACATAAAAAAAAAAAAATATATTTGTTTTTTAACTCTTGTGGGGCCCCCTAGTGGTCATGGGGCCCTAAGCAGCCGTTTAGTTCCCTTATGCCTTGGGCCGACTCTGCCTTAACTCCTCCAACGTGACGTGCGCTGCCTCCCCCAGGTCTTGTTCGGCACGGCGGACGGCCAGGTGATCGTGATGGACTGCCACGGGCGGATGCTCGCTCACGTCCTGCTGCACGAGTCCGACGGGATCGTGAGCATGTCGTGGAACTGCCCCGACTTCCTGGTGGAGGACAGCACGGAGAGCGACACCGACTCCGACGACAGCATCCTGCCTCTAGGTGAAACACCTCAGCCCATCCAGGCCAGTTAAAGGACTCGTCTGAAAAATACTCACACATGTACCCCTGCCAGGGGTGGGGCTTCAGGGGGGCTGGGGGGGCCCTACTCCCCCGGGCCCGGGGCCCAATGGGGCCCCTGAGGCAGCAGGCTCCACCCGCAAGACTTTTTTTTTTTTTTTGTGGCTGAGTATTAGGGCCATCCTAAGACAAAAAAAATGGAAATTACGAGAATAAAGTCATAATAATATGAGAATAAAATCATAAAATTACGAGAATAAAGTCATAATATTACGAGAATAAAGTCGTAATATTTTGAGAATAAAGTCGTAATATTAAACATATTATAAATACCGGTATATAAATATAACTTCACAAGATGCTCAATATTCCTCATTTTAAGACAGGGAGAAGATGCTCTTCCTGTTAGAGTTCTCATAAATTGTATTCTCATAATATTACGACTTTATTCTCATAATATTACGACTTTATTCTCATAATATTACGACTTTATTCTCATAAATTATTACTTTATTCTCGTAATGTTACGACTTTATTCTCGTAATGTTACGACTTCTCGTAATGTTACGACTTTATTCTCGTAATATTACGACTTTATTCTCATTATATTATGACTTTATTCTCGTAATATTACGACTTTATTCTATTACGACTTTATTCTCGCAACATTATGACTTTATTCTCGTAATTTTACGACTTTATTCTCATTATATTATGACTTTATTCTCGTAATTTCCAAATTTTTTTTGTCTTAGTTTGGCCCTAATACTCCGTCATAGTTCATATAAGTTATAAAGCATTGTATAATATGTTGTGCTGAAATTTTCACACTCACAGTTAACATTAAAACAAAAATTGCAAGTGCTGCCGTCTATCAACGTTATACCTCATCATCCATCACTTGTCAACAGAGCACAGTAATCCTACAGCCTAAACATGAGCGGGAGTTATAAACACAAAAGTGGAGCGTTAAAATGCAAAAAAAAAAATAAAAAAGGGAGCAAGAAAAAGCCAAATTGCCCAAGCTAAATGCATATTTTGTTCGCCCTAATCCTTCTCCTGTGGGAGATGAACCTGACGTTGTTAGCAGAGATTTATCGCTGGGCCGCCAAAAGTTGCATCATGCATCAGCAGGTTTACAGGTAACTACAGTTAGAACAATCACAGACACATACTGTCAGCAAGAAAATGGGAGTTTTTGGTAAATTGTTGATATAGTAACCCGGCCGTCTAGCTTATTTCCTTCTCTGTCTCTCAGCTGTAGCGATGATGATAGTGATGATAATAGTGATGATAATAGGGACTCAGCAGCTGCAAAGGGCCCGGTCATATGCCCCGCCCCCGGCCCGGCTCTGATATGTTCCGCTAGTGACCCCTGCATCTCTCTTTCTTCCAAGCGCGGCGAGTCAAGCCTTTGTTGACAGTCACCTTCTTATCAGGAGATATCAGTCTGATGAACAACTATGACGACCTCTCTCCTGGTGTGATTCGCTCAGGGCTTAAAGGTATGAACTCACATAAGGAAGTTCCAACCGGTTTGTGGCCAAGAAAACATTCAAGACTTGCGTCTTTTTTTCTATTTCTCGCATTGTGGAATAGAATTGTCAAATTGTTTTAATTGACTGTACGAATTGTTACAGATTACTTTTGTAATACTGTATTTGACACGGTCTTTGTACATTTTGACCGTATAGAAACCAGTGTAAGAATGAGATGTGTACCCTACTACCCTTAATTTTTAACAACTTGTGCTTTTTATTATTTTACCTCTTTTCTTATCATTTTATTTCATTTTATTTGTTATTTACTGTTTAATTGTGTCTTCCCGCTTTTAATGTTGATGTAAAGCACTTTGAATTACCTTGTGTTGAATGGTGCTATACAAACTTGCCTTGCCTTTCTCATCTCTTATTGATCAGATGTGGAGGCCCAGTGGTGCTCACAGGGGGACCTGCTGGCCGTGGCCGGCATGGAGCGACACGGAGTCACTTCTGACTCTGTGTGCGCATCCGTCATCAGGAATGCTCTGGTTAAGTTCTACAACGTCCAAGGCGAACACATCTACACCCTGGAAACACCTGCACAGGTGAGTCCTGGTGTTCGTAAGGGATTGGATGATCAGGGGCCTCATTTATAAAAGAGTGTGTAGGATACATGCTAAAAGTGCACGTGCGCCCAAAAATGGCGTGCGTACAAAAGAATCCGGATTTATAAAACCGTGTGCACGCACACTTGCACGCAATGTTCGCTTTATAAATCACAGTCCAGCTGGAAGGTTGCGCACGTGAATTCGCCTCATATCCCCCCCTCTACACGCCCACTTTCTACCATAAATGGCAACTCAAAGTACTCCATGACTGTATTTGCGTACCCTCTGGCGTAGGCTCTGCGTCGTTTTAACGCAGAACCATAATTTAGGCTTTACGCTCGCGTAAAACTCATTATATATATTAAAAAAATCTGTGTCCCTTTAGGGGCTCCGTAGAGTGGCCTGGCTCTTTTGTTCTGTCCTCAATAACTCTACAGTTGTCGCGGTGGGTGACGAGGAGGTAACCGGGACGGCGTGTCTTGCACCGCGGCTGCAGCACCAGAGCGAACCAAGCGCTGACGCTGTGCTTCAAACACAGAGGACACGATCAGCGCTATTATAAGTCTGATATGTGATGACATTAAGAGTATGACATGAATCTGGTTTCATTTCACCACCTCACCGCCTGCGTCGCCAGTTCCCCATATCTTCAAAATGTTTGTGCGCGAGGGTCAGGGTTAGCGTAAAGATACACACATTTTTCGGTTAGTTTTTTTTTTTTTTAAGATACCAACCTTTGCGTGCGCATCTTTCAAGCCCTGTTTTGTGCACAAGCAAGCTTTATAGATGAGGCCCCTGGACTAGATTACCAAAACCACGTCAGCTGGTTTTTTGCAGATAAACGGGGGGCGGTACCTTGCAACTGCGAGACAACATTTCTCAAAAATAAAACAAATATTCCTACAAATGAAAAAGAAACTGATACTTTCATTTTTATTATTTGAAAAAACTGACAAAAACAACAATTTTTGCTGTTTTAAAGGAGATGAAAAATTAAAAGAGCAGGCATTTGATTGGCTGAAGTCATGGATATGCTCAGGAAATCAGGTTCAATTTGAAAATGTTTTCTCCTTTAATAGTTAAAGAGTATAATCTATAGTAATAAGTGTGTCACGTTATGCTGACCCAAATTCAGGAGAGCAGGAGGCAGGTGTTCCAAGAATGGTGATTTATTAATACCAAAACCAAAAGCGTTGCAAAGCAGGGTTGACAAAAAGAAACACAAAAGCCAAAATACCCTTTACAGGACACACAGATGTAGGAAAACAATACGAAACAACAATTTTTTCTGCTTTAAAGGAGATGAAAAATTAAAAGATTAAAAGCATTTGATTGGCTGAAGCGACAAGCAAAACATGTCATAGATATGTTTTATTAAGACCTCAGGAAATCAGGTTACATTTGGAACATTTGTCTCCTTTAATAGATAAATAATATATAGTAATAAGTGACACATACAGCTCATACGGATCAAAAGTCTCAGATTACACTCTTTTCCAGTAACCACAGGTGTTCCACAGGGCTCTGTCCTGGGTCCACTTCTTTTCACCATTTAAACTACTTCCTCTCGGTCATATCTTCCGTAAATGCAGCATCAAAATTCGCTCTTATGCTGATGACACCAAGCTATGGTATTTCCTGCAATCCTCCAAAATTCATCGGAGAAAAAAAACTGAGGTTATACTCATCGGTTTTAAAGAAATATAAATATAAAACATCATAGCACAGCTTACCGGGGACGGAGAAAACAGCACTGACTACGTTTACATACAGTCAAAATTCGGGTTATTGCTAATATTCCGGTTACTGAAACATTGGGAATATTCCGTTTACATGGTAATTAATCATTCAGGATATCTGGATCAAACCAGCGACGCGCGGAGAACGTGATGACGCAATTACCGTCATTTCCGCTTCTTCTTCCTGTATCCAAATTCAAAACAAATGCTGCTTCGCGCAACTTTCCTCTCACCTTCTTTTAAATCTCACTATCCCGGTACTTTCTACCGTCTACAAATGCAGAAATGTTCATATCCTTCATTACATTTATGAAGTGATTTGTCTCCTCCTGGTCTTGTGTTTCTCCGTGTTTAGAAGAACTTCCTGGACTCAAAAGACCAGGATTCCTTGTGAACAGAACATGTGCAGAAAACACTTTTCTTATCATTTTATTTCATTTTATTTGTTATTTACTGTTTAATTGTGTCTTGCCGCTTTTAATGTTCATGTAAAGAATATGAATTACCTTGTGTTGAATTGTGCTACACCAGGGTTCGGCAACCCGCGGCTCTAGAGCCGCATGCTGCTCTTTAGCGCTGCCCTAGTGAATCCTGGAGCTTTTTCAAAAATGTTTGACCTTTTTTTCCCTATTTTCTTCTTCTTTTTTCTTATTTTTACTTTTTTTTTTTCTTCACTTTTTTTCCTTTTTTTCTCTTTTTTTTCTTCTTTTTTCCTTTTTTTCTTTCCTTTCTCGAAATTTTGACTTTTTTCCTCGATATTTTGACTTTTTCCTCGAAATCTTGTGGTCTTGTGTTTCTCCGTGTTTATAAGAACTTCCTGGACTCAAAAGACCAGGATTCCTTGTGAACAGAGCATGCGCAGAAAACAAATTCATGTTCCGTTTGATGGGGATATTCTGTTTGGTGTTTACATGACTGAATATTCAGGTTTTAAAAGGAGTAACCCAGGGCTCACATTCGGGTTTTTAAAAACCGGAATATGGGCCAATTCGGGTTATTCAAAGGGGTTATTGGTGTTTACATGGCCGTGCAAATTTGGGTTATTGCCAATATTCGGGTTTTAAAAGGGTTATTGATGCATGGAAACGCAGTCACTGACAGCAGTTGGTTTGTTTGATGGTTGTATTTCAGAGACCCATCACCACCATCTGCTGGGGTCACAGAGACTCCCGCCTCTTCATGGCCTGTGGGCCGGCTCTCTACGTGGTGCGGGTGGAGCACCGCGTGGCCAGCCTGCAGCTCCTGTGCCAGCAGGGCATCGCCAGCGCCCTGCGCGAGGAGAAGGACATCGGGAAGCTGAACATGCCCTCGCTGCTGTGCTCTTACGTCACCACCGCTTTCATACCCACCATCAAGGTACCACAGTTCAGGGCGGTAAAAGGGGAAAGGGGGTAGAGATGGGTTGCTCCAGTTAATGAATGAATGAATGAATGAATGAATGAATGAATGAATGAATGAATAAAGTTTATTCAGTCATGACAACACAACACAAAAACAACACAACACCAAAAAACATTGTGCACAGCATTAACATTTCACACAAAACCAATAATCATGTGTATAATATAATATACATAATATATATTAATAACCAATGACTGAAAAGGCTGAAGCAAACTGCTTATAAAAGCTTATCCTACATTACCAACTTTCTTTTTTTGGCTACCGACCTCAAGAAAACCAAAAAGAGAATAGAAAAGCAAAGAAACAACAGAAAAGCAAAGAAACAATAGAAAAGCAAAGAAACAATAGAAAAGCAAAGAAACATTAACAGATAGTCAATCGCACTTATAAGCTTCAAAAATAGCTTTACAAACCATTTTCTTAAAAACAAAAGAGAATGACATGTTTTTAAATGTATGTTGGCGTCATTCCAGAATTTAACTCCAGTAATGGAGACACGTCTCCTTTTCATACCTTTTTTAGCTTTTTGTTCAGTAAAATTGCAGACACCTCTAACATTATAACGAATCTGAATTGAAAATTCTTCTTTATTGAGTCAGGGAGCATTTTTGATTTTGCTCTGAACATAATTTGCATGATTTTATAATAAAACTAATCATAAAATTTCATAACATTAGAATTTAGAAAAAGCGTCTCTGTGTGAGCGTAGTAATCAGCCTTATTGATGATACCTGTGGCTCATTTTTGAAGTTTTATTATTGGTGGTTTTAAAGGTGGATCCCCACAATTCCACACGATACATAGGGAACAATCAATGAGTGGTGTAGGGATGGGCGGTATGGACTAAAAAATGTATCACGATAATTTCTGGCATTTATCCCGATAACGATAAAAATGACGATAAAAAAATACCAATTCAACTCCATCTTTGCAACTATAAATCTATCACCACATTCAGTCTTTGGAGCCAAAACACTGATCTAAAAGATACTAAATACTAAACTACACCAATGGGAATTTATCTTTCTTTCTTTCTTTCTTTCTTTCTTTCTTTCTTTCTTTCTTTCTTTCTTTCTTTCTTTCTTTCTTTCTTTCTTTCTTTCTTTCTTTCTTTCTTTCTTTCTTTCTTTCTTTCTTTCTTTCAGGCTCATTCCTTCCTTCCTTCCTTCCTTCCTTCCTTCCTTCCTTCCTTCCTTCCTTCCTTCCTTCCTTCCTTCCTTCCTTCCTTCCTTCCTTCCTTCCTTCCTTCCTTCCTTCCTAATTCCTTCCTTCACACGCACATATGTTGTGCGTCAATTTAACCACAGAACCATAAATCATCTTTACACAAAAACGTTATCAATGGGAATTTATTGTTTTTACCGCGAGATGGGTAATTTAGGGGAATTCTTTTGACGGTATATCGTGAACGGTAAAATATCGCCCATTCCTAGTGGTAGATCAAATGCAAGGCCTTGGAATTCAGTACAGTGTTTTCATTTTAGGGTCTGTCAGTGCACCATCTCCTTCCTCTCTTTGTCCCAGCCTCCGATTCCCGACCCCAACAACATACGGGACTTCGTCAGCTACCCCACGGCCGGGAACGAGCGGCTCCACTGCACCATGAAGCGAGCTGAGGACAGTCCCGAGGCGGGCGGGCCCTGCTACACCCTGTACCTGGAGTATCTGGGGGGCCTGGTGCCCATTCTCAAAGGACGGCGCATCAGCAAACTCAGGCCGGAGTTCGTCATCATGGATCCAAAAACTGATGGCAAGGCAGGTGGGTTTACGTCACCAAGACTCACTTCCCCCATAAACCTTTCAAAGTAACTATGAGAGACGATCAGGAGGTTATAAAACCCACATTAGCTGAAGAGGATGCTCTGTCCTCTGTGAATATTTCCACTGTGAGCCCATCGTTCAACTGTAGGAAGAGCAAACGCTGGCTTCTAGTCATGGGTGATGTAACACGGTCCGAGGCCTGATACAGGAATAGCCAGTACTCGAGTTGTAAAAAAAGAAAATCAGGGGGGATGGTGGATTTGATCATATGGGAACAGATAATTTGTGCTGATTACAAATAATATAATATATTACAAATAATAGCAGTGACCAAAACACCTGCAGAAATACTGCAGGAATGACATAGCAGCAGTTAAATGCAGCCTTCTGTAAGCTTTAAATATCCACTGGGCTTACATCAAATACATCAAAACACAACAATAAAAAACACTTTTCTGAACTTATCAATATGACTCTGTCCTTCACAGGATAAGTAACATGGATCACTGCAAAAACTCACAATCTTAACAAGAATGTTTGTCTTATTTCTAGTTAAAATGTCTCATTTTAGTAAAAAAATCTCATTACACTTAAAACAAGACTCATCACTGGAAAAAACAACAATTTTCACCTGTTTCAAGTAGATTTTCACTTGAAATAAGTAGAAAAATCTGCCAGTGGAACAAGATTTTTTTGCTTGTAATAAGAAGATAAATCTTGTTCCACTGGCAGATTTTTCTACTTATTTCAAGTGAAAATTTACTTGAAACAGGTGAAAATTGTCAAATAAGTAATTTTTCTGGTGTTATTTTTCTGGTGATGACTCTAAATGTTGAGATAGCAGTAAAACCACATTCATTGATGAAATGACATAAGGGATGGAAAGGAGGGACAGGGGGGGATAATTTTGACCAGTTTTATTTCAGGGGGGATGCCGTCCCCCCTCATCCCCCTCAACTCCAGTACTGGGAATAGCCTGCGCCGTGATTGGCCGCAGCAGGGGTCACATCTTGCATTTTGAACAATGTTCTGCTGATTTAACACCAGATTCAGTGTTTGTGCCGTTCAAATTCAGCTCCCCTTCATGTTCGTGTTTCGTGGTCTTGGTTTTTCAGAGGAGGTGTGCGTGAATCCCATGATCTCGTACGCCGACAGCTGTAACTGCTCCGACTCCAGCGACATTGACTTGAGCGATGAATGGGTCGGGAAGAAGTCGCCCAAGTTATCCCGGGGAAACAGGTTACCCAAACACCACCCGTCAGAAACAATATAAATCAACTAGATCTCCTTCTTTCTTTTCTTTTAAGCATCATACAGGCCTGAACTGAGCTTTGATCACATATCTTTCATAATAATAAGTCAACTGCAACATGAAAGATCGTTAAAAGAAGCATATTCCCCTTTTTTCAAAGGCTGACACAATTCTAAAGGTCTTATTGAAAACTCTGTAACACATTTTGATGAAAATACACCAGATATAGTTCTATACTTTCCTTATCAGTCGTGTCTTTACAGATGTGTTCATAGCAGCTGCTTTTCAAAACACTAAACTAAATGGTCTAAAGCTGGAATTATTCCCTGTTATTAGTCTTTTTATTTTTAACAAGCTCTTAAAATTGTATTTATTTTACATACTCTTTAAGGCTTATATGGAGCGGTCTCCTTAAAGGAGACGTATTATAACACCAACATTATCAACACAACAAACTACTGGAAGTATTTGCTAATGCCTCGATTATGTGTTTGTGAAATATTTTGATCAAAATCCCACAGAGATACAGTACAACAGCATCTTTTTCAGTCATGTCTTTACAGCTCTGTTAATAGCAATCTGTTAACAGCTGGTTTTAGGAGATGGGGTCAGACAGTTCACTCCACCCCTTATTTTAAAGGTATTGTGACATCATTTTTAACATGCTTTTAACACTATTAAAAGTCTTGGCCAACATCCCTCAAATGTGTCTAAAAGGGTGTAACAAGAAAAACTTCACTCTAGTACTCCATTCCTGGCTTTTTATGACAGTGTTTTTTTGCGCCGTGAAAAACGCTTCCTTTCCCCCCTTTCCTGTCAATCATTGCGCCGCTCCTCCTCCAAACCTCCTCCTCCAACCAACTGCTACACACTTCTGCCGGCGTCTCCACACACACGCGCGCACACCGAACCACAAACACCCACACACACAGCCCAGACAGGGCGACTACAGCCCGGGGATGAAGTCCGTGACCAGAGGACTCGACTGGAAGTCGAGTCCTCTGGACTTCTAACAGCGGCGTCGGAGAGTTAAGCCGGGAGCGACAGGCGAAGCATGCACGGAAAAGCAGCACGGCGAACCACAGCAAACAATCATAAAAATAATGGCATGCAAGCAGCAGGGTCCCCTTATCTTAAGTCCAGTCAGTGGCCGCGGGTCTTCTTAGCAGTTTTCCTCCGGTGATGAGAACAGAAGAGGCTCTAAACAGCTCCGTGTTAAGCCTCATTTATGGTTCCGCGTTAAATCGACGCAGAGCCTACGCCGTAGGGTTCAGCGTACGGTGCGCGTCGCCGCGTAACCCTACGCCGTAGGCTCTGTGTCGGTGTAACGCGGAACCATAAATCAGCCTTTATGGTGCGCTGGAGAGGAGAGGAGGCAGGGAGCTGGGTGGAGGGGGCGGTGATTTAGCGGGTCGTGACGTCACGGCCCGCAACCAAACCAGATGCGCCGTTTTTGCATAGTTATGCGGAAAATCCCAGGTGTAATTGATGTCAAGACACCCAACAAAACACAAAAAATCAAGAAAAATGTGTTTTTCATGTCACAATACCTTTCAAATACAAGAAATGCATAAAATATAAGATGTGGAAGCCAGATAATCATCGTAGCTCCACAACGAGTGAGGTGGTTTTGTCATGTTTTTTGCTTTTGTTCTGGCAGTCGCTTAAAAAAACAACCTATATATATAAACTCTCAAGCAAAGAGGGGAAAATTATATCTTTGTGATATACTGTATGCTGTGATGGAAAATTCAGCCTTGGCCACCTGATTAAACCAAAACTGCTGAGAGCAGCAGAATTTAGCCTTGGCCGGACTAAGTGTGCAGACTGGTACTGTGCCCCCAAAAAAGATTAACACTGACCTTAAAGAAGTTTCTGTCTACTCGAATCGTAAGAATGAATCATCATTTAAGCCTTAAAATCAGTATGCTTTCTTTGTTTCATCGTCATTCTGCATCGCGTATGTTCGGACCATTTTGCATGAAATTGTTTAATTAAATCTACTGAAATCTGAAGTCTTATTCTTAACCCTTGTACTGTCTTCGGGTCAAAATTACCCAATTCTTCTATCCTTCTTTCCTCCTGCTCTCTCCTTCCTTCTTCCTTTCCTATTTTCCTCCTTTTTTACCCTCCTTTACTCCTTTTTCTTCCTACCTCCCTTTTGTCATTCGTTCCTTTATTACCTTCTTTGCTTTTCCTTCCTTCTTTCCTTATTTTCTCCATTCCTTCCTTCTTCCCTCCCTCCTTTCTTTCCTTTTCTCCATTCTTTCCTTCTTTTCTCCCTTCCTTACATCTTTTCTCCCTTCCTTACTCCCTTTCCTACTTCCTTCCTTACTTCCTTCTTTCCTTCCTTCCATCTTTTCTCCCTTCCTTCATTCCTTCTTTTCTCCCTTCACCCTCCCTTGACCCAAAGACAGCACAAGAGTTAATTAAATCTACTAAAATCTGAAGTCTTATCCTTAACTTAAACACTCAGTTTTCAGTCCAGTTATTCATCTAGTTGAAAAGAATGTGTTAAACAGCATTTCATGTTTTTTTTCACAACATACGCCCCCATTTGAATATTTTATTTTTTTGTAAAAAACAAAAAAGGTTGAACATGGACTCAAGAAAATCTCCCAAACTGTCACGTGCCAACCAGGAAGGCCAGCGGTCGCCACGGCTACCGACGAAGAAGGCCCCGGTCCGGTCCCCCAGTCTGACGCGTCGAGAGTTCACCATGGACGGGATCACAGAGGTGACGACGTTCGCTCAGAAAAAACTACTCAACACTTTTGAACTAGTTTCTTTGTTTTATTTATCAAATAAATACATTTTCCTGAACAAAATGACAACTATGCAATTGTTTAGCCTAAAATATTATTTAAAAGAACCGAGCAAACTGTGTATTTCACCATGTTTCTGTTATTGACTGTGTTTATCACATCTGGAGGAGGGTTTCTGCAT
The DNA here is from genome assembly GCF_033807715.1 of Cololabis saira. Lineage (NCBI taxonomy): Eukaryota > Metazoa > Chordata > Actinopteri > Beloniformes > Belonidae > Cololabis > Cololabis saira. Next base: position 39,046,679 of record NC_084602.1, read on the forward strand.
CTGTACGCCAGCTTTCTGTCGTCTCTGTTTCGCAGCACAATTACCTGGCACAAGTCACGTCTAACATCTGGGGAACAAAGTTCAAAATAGTCGGACTTGCCTCGTTCTTACCAGCCAACCTCGGTGCAGGTACGTCTCCCGGACACGTCAGACGAGGATCCAGTACTGGAGTTGAGGGGGGATGAGGGGGGGTGGCATCCCCCCCTGAAATAAAAATGGTCAAAATCATCCTCCCTGTAAAACTGCCATCCCTCCTTTCCATCCCTTATATCATTTCATCAATGAATGTGGTTTTACTGCTATTTCAACATTTAGAGTCATCACCAGAAAAATAACACCAGAAAAATAACTTATTTGACAATTTTCACCTGTTTCATTTTCAGTACATTTTCACTTTAAATAAGTAGAAAAAAGATTTGTCTCACTCATTACAAGCAAAAAAATCTTGTTCCACATGCAGATTTTTCTACTTATTTTAAGTGAAAATCTACTTGAAACAGGTGAAAATTGTTGTTTTTTCCTGTGATGAGTCTTGTTTTAAGTGTAATGAGATTTTTTTTACTAAAATGAGACATTTTAACTAGAAATAAGACAAATATTCTTGTTAAGATTGTGAGTTTTTGCAGTGATCCATGTTACTTATCCTGTGAAGGACAGAGTCATATTGATAAGTTCAGAAAAGTGTTTTTTATTGTTGTGTTTTGATGTATTTGATGTAAGCCCAGTGGATATTTAAAGCTTACAGAAGGCTGCATTTAACTGCTGCTATGTCATTCCTGCAGTATTTCTGCAGGTGTTTTGGTCACTGCTATTATTTGTAATATATTATATTATTTGTAATCAGCACAAATTATCTGTCCCCATATGATAAAATCCACCATCCCCCCTAATTTTTTTTTACAACTTGAGTTTACATCGCTTTGCCAGACCAAACGGGTCCTTGATTCTTTCTTCTGCCTGGTCTTCTGCTGCAGTCATCTACAAGACCAGCTTGCTACATTTGCAACCGAGACAGATGACGATCTACCTTCCAGAAGTGAGGAAGATCTCTCATGACTTCATGAGCCTGCCGGTGTTCAACCCTAATGTCTTCAGTGAGGACGAGGACGACTTACCAGGTATGAAGGAAAGTAAAGCATCAACTAATTTCCCTACTTTGGACTGGAAGCAGGCCAGTTCAACACCTTTTACAAATCCACGCTTTTGTAGGGGATCCAGTATGACGTTTAGCAGGAAGATACTAGAGATTGTCTGGAAAAAACAATCTTCATGATATTTAATAATAGAAGGAGAGACACAGACACTTCAATTAATATAGATGGTATTGAAATTAATACAGTAAGGGAGACCAAGTTTTTGGGTGTCATGCTGGATGAGAATTTGAATTGGAAATCACATATACATTATACAAAGATAAAAATATCAAAAAACAATTGCTCTGTTACACAAAGTAAAGGATTCATTGGACAACAAAGCATTGTACATTTTATATAACACTGATTGTTCCATATCTGACCTACTGTGTTGTAGCTTGGGGAAATAAATGCCTGTAAAACATTTATATTCAGTCAATTTTCATTTTGCAAAAAAGAGCCATAAGAATAATTAGTAGAAAACGATATAGAGATCCAACAAATCCATTATTCCTTCAGTTACAATTGTTGAAATTTCATGAATTAGTAGACTATAGTATTCTGCAAATTATGTTTAAAGCTCATAAAAAAAACTTTACCAATCAACATTCAGAAAAGATTTGAAAAAAGAGAAAGCAAGTATAACTTAAAAGGAACAGAGATCTTTAAAAAAAAAACAAGATTCAGGACTAAATTGATGGAATTAACAATTAAAGCCTGTATGTTAAGTAAATATAATTAAATATGTTAGTTAAGTTTGACATCCCCATAGACGGCGGTAATTTTATTTTATTTTATTTTCTTATTTACTAAGTTGTTGTTTTGAAATTTTTTTAATTTATGTTATTTGTGAATTTATTTCTTGTAAAAAGGGGCAGATTAGATAAGATTCTTCTTCTTTCTGCTCCCTTTTCATTCACAATTTATGAACATTTGTATTTGTATTGAATTGTTTGTTTTATTTTTTTGAATGAAATAAAGAATAAAATGAAATGAAATGAAATGGACAGGAGCACATGTTGCTCTAAAACCTTTATCAAGCGCTGATGTTTCCTCTCCCTATGTGCATGCTGCTTGTTCTCCTCCAAAAACCAACCAGGCTTTTAGAAAGTAATTTCCAGAAGTGCTCCTGAGCCCATGCAATGATTTTCATTAAAGATTCACAAATATTTTTAATGCCACCTGAGAGCCGGGAGAGTTCATGTATCCGGTTTTGGTTTTGCTGCACTCGATCATGTCCCCTAATTAGTTGCATTCTGCTCCTCCAGGTGTTTCTTTTTAGTACCACTTACTTTTCCAGCCTTTTATTGCCGAGTCCTGTCTTTTTTTGGAGACTATTACTACCACCGAATTCGAAATTAGCTAATAAATGAGCTAATAAAATGGGTTCATGAGATTTACAAGTCATTTAATTGTCTTTATTTACATTTTATATACAGGACTGTCTCAGAAAATTAGAATATTGTGATTTTCTGTAATGCAATTACAAAAACAAAAATGTCATACATTCTGGACTCATTACAAATCAACTGAAATATTGCAAGCCTTTTATTATTTTAATATTGCTGATCATGGCTTACAGCTTAAGAAAACTCAAATATCTTATCTCAAAAAATTAGAATATTCTGGGAATCTTAATCTTAAAATCTTATCAACTTGACACCGACCCCCCCCCAACCGAACTAAGTGTCCTTGTCAAATGTATTTATTAAGTGTTGAATGTGCAGTGTCTACAGTGCTGTTAAAACCGTAAGGCGGGGAGTGCCGGGCCACGCGGGACAATGCCCCCCACGACCCGACCCCCCGCCCCTTCGCCTATGTGCGTATGAATCGTGTAGGGGGGGAAGGAGGGGGAGCAGAGGCCGAAGCCAGGAAGCAGGACCAGCAGAGCCGGCCCTGGAAAGACGCCCACGTTCCCCCACCGGCCATCCAGTAGACGGGGGCCGGCCCTCCGAAGAATAAAGACAATTAAATGACTTGTAAATCTCATGAACCCATTTTATTAGCTCATTTAGTAGCTCATTTTGAATTCGGTGGTAGAAATAGTCTTCAAAAAAAGACAGGACTGGGCAATAAAAGGCTGGAAAAGTAAGTGCTACCACAATATTTTTACCACTTTACCACGATATTTTAATTTTCTGAGACAGTCCTGTACATTTTATATAGCAAAACCAAACCAAACAAAAATATTGACTTCTGACTGTCTTTCCGTCTGACTGACAACTACATTGTGCTCTTTTCAAGTGATGGGGCCGTCCGGGGTGTCTGGAGAGAACCCTCCCTGCACCGTCAACATTCCCATTGCTCCCATCCACAGCCCGGCTCAAGCCATGTCTCCAACTCAGAGTATCGGCCTGGTTCAGTCTCTTCTTGCTAATCAGAACATCCAACTCGATGTCTTGACCAATCCGACGGCCACAGCTGCAGTAGCAGCTGCGGCGGCGGCAGCCTCCGCCCCTGCCACCGATCACAGCCAGGATGCCGTCGCCACACCTTATCCCGTGCCGAGTAGATACTCAAACCCTGGCCAGGGCATCTTCAGTGGGATGGAGATGGGTCCCCTTCTCCCTGGTACTCTACCTCCTCCACCGCCTCCTCACCACCTGCCGCCGCAGCCGCACTCGCAGCGCTCTCATTCGCAGACGCTTCGCCAGCCGCCGCCTAAACAGTCGCAGCTGCAGCAGCAGCAGAAAACTCATCACCATCAACAGCAGCAGCAACAGCACCACCATCAGTCCCAGTCGCAGCAACAGCTGCAGCTGCAGCAGCAACAGCTGCAGCAGCAGCAGCACCAACAGCTGCAGCAGCAGGTGCACCACCAACAACAGCTGCAGCAGCAGCACCAACAGTTGCAGCAGCAGCACCAACAGCTGCAGCAGCAGCACCAACAACAGCTGCAGCAGCACCAGCATCAACAGCTGCACCTCCAGCAGCAACAGCACCAACAAGACCAGGTGCAGCAGCAGCACCAACAGCAGATGCAACAGGGCCAACAGCAGGTGAGCAGCGGCCACCAGCTGCAGCATCAGCATCAGCATCAGATCCAGCAGCAGCAGCAGCAGATGCAGATGCAACACGAGCAGATGCAGCAGCAGCAGCAGCAGATGCAGCAGCAGCAGCAGCAGATCAGGCAGCAGATCCAGGAGATGAGGCAGCAGCAGCAGCAGCTGCAGCAGCAGCATCAGCAGATCCAGCAGCAGCATCAGCAGATGCAGAGGCAGCACCAACAAATGCAGCAGCAGCTGAAGATGCAGATGTCGCTGCCTCCTCCTCCATCCGGCTATCCGACCATTTCCCTGCAACAGGTCCATATCCTTCCTCAGATGCCGCCCCCTTCGACCGACCCGAGACTCGACAGATTGGAGCATGCGCACACGCTGAAGCCCAGCCTCCCGCGGACTCTACCTCCCTCCTTCGCCGACGCAGACGGGTCTTTGGAGATCCAGATGAGGAAGGTAAACCCTCCCCCACCCTACCCGGGAACTGTAGTGTCTGCTGCTGCAGCTACAGCAGCTGCTACCCCTCAAACGCTCGTCACCAACTGTGACAGCCCGAGTGTCCTGGCGCCTGATCCCTGCCTGAAGAAGGACGAGTTTTTGCTTCACCCCATCACTCTGCAATACCCAACACCTCTGGGGTACGAGAGGATCACAACCTTCGACAGCAGCGGCAACGTGGAGGAGGTCTGTCGGCCGCGCAGGCGCCTCATTCGCAACCAGAACACGTACACCGTCCACAGCATCGGGGGGTCGGCCACACTCAAAGTCACTTCCTCAGACAGCAAAAAAATTCAGCTCCCGTACAGCTCGGCAACTCTTAGTCGTCTGTCCGTCCCTCGATACTCCATACCCAGTGGAGACCCCCCTCCTTATCCCGATCCTGCCAATCAAGTGACCGCCACGCTCCCTGCGCCTCAGAGGATCAACAGCAACCTGATTCACGCCACCCTACGTCGTGACCGCAGAGACACAGGGCTCAAAGTGCCCCAGATGATGGAGAGCTCCCGGACACTCCCCACCAAGGCCAAAATGAACAGTGCATTATCGCTCTCCTACCAGCAGAGGGCGCCCACCGCATTGTACACGTGCACGCAGTGCAGCAGCAACAGCAGCAGCACCAGCGTGAGCGTGAGCGGCGGTGGACCCACCAGCAGCGGGATCGCCGGCGGCACGGTGGTGAGGCAGGACTTCCCGCCGGGGAAAGGAGCCCACCACAGCACCATCATCGTGCACTCCAAAAGTGCCTCGCCGCTGGCGTCCCAGTCGTCCTACAGCCTGCTCGGCACCATGGACAACAGCCGGGACAGAACCGTGTACGTCAACTCTGCCTTCACGGAAGACGAGACTCTGAATCAGCAGTGTCACCTGGAGAAATCGGTGCGTCAGCTGACTCTGGCCGACGTCAGCTTGACAGTCAAACGCCCTCCGCCTTACCAGTGGGACGCCTCCGCCGCGGACGACTTCTGGCTGAGTGCGGACCAGACCATGCTAGCCGCGCCGCCGGGGCCCCATAAACCGCCTCCGCTCATCATCGGCCAGGGTCAGCACCTGGACATGTCTCGCCTTCCCTTCGTCCTCACGACCAAACCTCCCGCCAGTCCTGGCACCGGCACTCTGGCCTTCCCGTCGGGATACCAGATCGCCCTCTCGCCGTTCCCCCCGAGCGTGGGCCACGGCGGCCCCCCGCTGCAGACCTTACAGAACCCCCCGCCTCAGTGTCCTCCCAACGAAGTGGTCACCCCGGTCTCTTTTGCTCAGCAGGACCCCGGTTTAGTTTTGCCGCCAGGCTACCCCCCTAACCTGGCCAACCTGGCCTGCTGCCCCCTGCCGCCCCTGTACCCCGGAGCCAGCTCATGCGCCGGCCTCCAGCTGCACCCCGTCAGCCTCCACCCCTGGAACCCTTATCCCTGCCCGCCGCCCCTGCAGGATCCCCCGGCGCCCCCCCTGCCGACCAAAAACCATCAGGTTTTAGAGAAGCCGATCCTGTCCCCACCTCCGCCCACCGCTCCGCCGCCACCGCCTCCCTTGCCGCCGCCTCCTCCGCCCACCGAGTTGCTGCCGTCCAAAAGTGCCGCGGAAGATCTAGCAGAGTCTTCCAACGGCTTCCCGGAGCCGTCGTCCCTGAACGAGAGCCCCGTCCCGCAGGAGAGCGAGCGCTTCAACAAGAAGAGCCGCAAGCGGCTGGACAGCCGGCCGGATGAGGCCAACGTGCCCACCGTCTCCGAGGGCCGGTCCAGGAAGGACGGGCGCGGCGGGCTCCCCGACTTCAACAGCCTCATCTCCAGCCCTCGGCTCGGGAGCCGGGAGAAGAAGAAGCCCAAGGGGCAGAGGGAGCAGCCCAACAAGACGAAGAAGATGAGCCGGACGGCCAACGAGTTCCAGGACAGCTCGGAGAGCGAGCCGGAGCTGTTCATCAGCGGCGACGAGCTCATGAACCAGAACCAGAGCAGCAAGAAGAGCTGGAAGAACAAGCGCAGCCTGCGCATGGCCAGCGAGCTGGAGGAGATCAAGTGCCGCAAGGCCAACGAGAGGGAGGACCGCAGCCTCGGCAGCCAGGGGTTCGTCTACGTCATGGCCAATAAGCAGCCGCTGTGGAACGAAGCCACGCAGGTGTACCAGCTGGATTTCGGCGGCCGAGTCACTCAGGAGTCGGCCAAGAATTTTCAAATAGAGCTGGACGGTAGACAGGTACCGTGGCAAACTTCTGTAGTAGTCTGACCACTATTTTCTTTACCATTTCAGCTTTATAAATATGATGATTTCATGAAATCGTTCTGCATGACATTCTCTAATGTCTCCCATTTCGATGAACAGAGGCCCGGTCCCAATACTCCCACTATCCCTACTTTTCAGCCCTACCCCTAAATTTTGCGCGTTCCCGTGAGGGTAATGGTGTCCCAATTCCTCTTTTCACCTAGTGGTAGTGGCTTAAATGAGGGTTAGGGGGCATCAATCTAGCCCTTCAGAGCGAAGGATTTCAGATGCTCACTAGCTGACCTAGGGCGGGAAAAATTTCCCAGAATGCTTTTCGTCGTCATTTGCGGACTGAATCAAAAATAAAAAAACATGGCAGACATTTCTTATTTTTTAGTGAATAAAATCAATATTTTTAGTTAGTTTCTGCATAAAAATGCGTTTTGATTACATTTCTAGTGAGAAATATATATTTTACTTTCATAATATTCACTCAGTGAATGTACATAATCACTCGCTTGGTTGTTGTTGCGAAATCTTTTTCAAACCTCGCCAGAATAAAGGCTGATTTATGGTTCCACCAACGCAGAGCCTACGGCGTAGGTTACGTGGCGACGCGCGCCGTACCCTACGCCGTAGGCTCTGCGTCGATTTAACACGGAACCATAACTCAGCTCCCGAGCCGGCAGGCAGTTCTCATTCTGACATTTTTGGATCAAATTTCTTAACAGGCGTTATTTGGATAAACTGAGCCCACGTTGGGGATCTTAACGGTTACTTTTACGCCTGAAAAAATATTTAAACTTAATAAAGTGGCATATTAACAGCGCTACAGCGGAAATTAAAACTCTTTTAGCTCTGGGCTTCCTGATATGGAGTGACGTTTGTGCAAACGTAACTACGCAGTCACTTACGTACCCGAACGTAAACCACGCAGTGACGTAGCAAGCAAAATTTAAGGGTGGTGCTGAAAAGTAGGAGTAGTGGGAGAATTGGGACAGGCCCCTGGGAAGATTACAAGTGCCCTAAAATCTGTCCCTTCTTTCTTAGGGCTAGTGGTAGAAAGTAGGGGGTGTATTGGGATCGGCCCTTAGTCTCCCTCTTCCTCTTCTTTGCTCCTCCAGGTGATGCAGTTTGGGCGGATCGATGGAAACGCCTACATCTTGGATTTCCAGTATCCTTTCTCGGCAGTGCAGGCGTTCGCTGTGGCCTTGGCCAACGTGACCCAGAGGCTGAAGTGATGGGATTGTTGTACCGTTGCACCGTTGCACCGTTGTTGTACCCCACTCCGACATGCGGGGGTACAACCGAGTAACTGAAGTCCAGGTTTGGGTGTACAGATGAGTCGCAGCCCGTGGTTTAAACATCTTTTAGGTCGGTGTTGATGGAAACTGTCAGTTTCTCCATCATTTCTCCAGAATCTTCTTTTTGTTTTTAGTATTCAACAACTCTTTGATTTTCAAAAATGCCCAAAAAACAACAACTTTGTGGTACTTTTGAAACTTTTCAGGAGGTTCAGTGCCATTTTTCAACTGCAAAGTAATACCCGTACAGTTGTATCTGCAATTCAGAATATATCGTGTCACTAAGCCATCCCTCGTGAGATGTGACACCTTCTCAACTGAATCTGAAGTGATTTAGTGAGCTTTCTTTCTTTTTTATTTAGATGTATTTATTTATTCGGTCAGTGCAACGTGAAGGTCGGAGCACAGATTTGCTATCGCTCCCATGTTTTCTGTCCCCTCTAAGAAGTGGTGCAATGAATGTGATCAATCATATTGTCATAATTAATATTCTGAGGCATTTATATTCATTTTGTTTTCATTTTGCAACATTTTTTTCTTCAAACGCCCTGCCGCCCTCAGCGCTGGGTGAAGTGATTAGTAATGCATTAAGAGAGCCAGATGTGGCCCGATGTGTTCGGCTGACGGAGAGCCGTTCGCATTCGCTCTGACTCGTTTTAACTGGGTGTTCATGACACTACTTGAATTCTGCATTTGAATGTGAAAGTCCTGTAGTTTGCCTCTATGAAAATCAGTGCTGCTTTAGATACGTAGAGCTTGTGTGCAGCGATGCCACCTGCACAGAACCGGCATCGTACCTGCAAAAAAGGAAAATACAAAGCTGCTTGCCCTGTATAGTTCAGCAAGCGGCCTCGCGTCACTATGTGCTTAGAAAATGCGCTTATATGTTCCTAATTTCATTATTTTTGTACTTCACCTTTGCTTTGACATGGTACATTGAATTTTGTGACGTCTTACATACAGGACTGTCTCAGAAAATTAGAATATTGTGATTTTCTGTAATGCAATTACAAAAACAAAAATGTCATACATTCTGGATTCATTACAAATCAACTGAAATATTGCAAGCCTTTTATTATTTTAATATTGCTGATTATAGCTTACAGTTTAAGAAAACTCAAATATTCTATCCTATCTTATCCTTGGCTTGCAATATTTCAGTTGATTTGTAATAAATCCAGAATGTATGACATTTTTGTTTTTTTAATTGCATTACAGAAAATGAAGAACTTTATCACAATATTCTAATTTTCTGAGACAGTCCTGTACGGAAAAAATGAATGAATAAATAAATAACGGCAACACAAATCTGCAGAGGTATGTGGTGTCTTCACAGGTTGCTGAGATGAACTGTCAGATGTAGATTTGGTGCTATTGTATACAGAAGCCAACGCTAACCATGTCTGAACATGTCTGAAGATTTGTTATTAGAAGATAATTTTATCGGGAAAGTCATTCAAGGGAAGATTTCAATAAGGAGCATTTCATCATTCAACTTCAGCAACAGCGTGCGTCCGTTATCAGCAATACTGCCTAACGATTAGTGCGCTGCCAGAGTCCACGTCCCTGATTTTGTGATGGAAACAGGAACAGGACCAAAGGTGTAGAAAGATCTGTAGGCTGACCACAATCTAATAAAAACATATTGTTCTGCAGGTTGGGGTTGTTTGTTGTTATTTCTTTTATAAATGCTTCCATTGTCATTTTGCAGTAAAAAAAAAAATTAATAAAAGGAAGAATTTTGAAGTGTAATATGTAATTATGTCAATAGTTTGGAACAATTATTACAAATGTTTAATACTGCAGCTTTGGAGAGATATGCAACAGTGCTGGTAGACATTTGTGGTTAATATTTATTGGCACAATTACAGGACTGTCTCAGAAAATTTGAATATTGTGATAAAGTCCTTTATTTTCTGTAATGTAAAAATGTCATACAATCTGGATTAATTACAAATCAACTGAAATATTGCAAGCTTTTTATTATTTTAACATTGCTGATCATGGCTTACAGCTTAAGAAAACTCAAATATGCTATCTCAAAAAATTTGAATATTTGCTAAAATGCTGGCTAGGCGCCTGGAGAGGGTCCTGCCAACTATCATCACTCCAGACCAAACAGGGTTCGTAAAGAACAGACAATCCTTTCACAATGTCCGACGTCTGTTTGATATTCTGTATTCATCGACAACCTCTGATGACCCTGAGCTGGTCATTTCTATGGATGCCGAAAAGGCGTTTGACCGGGTGGAGTGGCCCTACCTGTTTTACACTCTGAAACGTTTTGGCTTTGGCGATACATTTATTTCTTGGATCAAACTTTTGTACACGTCCCCCTTTGCTTGTGTTCGCACGAACAAAGACTATTCTGACTATTTCTCCCTCAGACGTGGTACCCGTCAGGGCCGCCCACTCTCTCCACTACTTTTTGCAATTGCCATTGAACCTTTGGCGGTAGCCCTCAGGTCCAGTCAGATGGTTGGCATCTCAAGAGGGGGCAGAGAACATAAGCTGTCCCTATTCGCGGATGATCTCTTGGTCTTTCTTGCTAGTCCTGATAAATCTATCCCCATTGTACTATCAGTGTTGAGAGATTTTGGGCATGTCTCCGGTTACAAATTGAATCTGCATAAAAGCGAACTTATGCCGGTTAATGCGGTGGCCATTGCCGATCCCCTTTCCAATTTACCATTCAGAACATCGCTGGAGCACTTTAAATATTTGGGCGTGTGCGTTACGAAGAATTCTTCTGAATTATTTAAGAGTAATTTTTCCCCTCTCTTAGCTAGGCTGACCCAGGATGTCCATCGTTGGTCTGTGCTGCCTCTGTCTCTCGCTGGTCGTATAAATTGTGTTAAAATGACTGTGCTGCCCAAGTTCTTATACCTATTCCAGTGCATACCTATTTTTCTCCCTAAACATTTTTTTCACTCTCTGGATAGCTTAATCTCACAATTTATTTGGAACAAAGGCACCCCTAGAATCAGAAAAGACATTTTACAAAAGCCTAAACAGTTTGGGGGCCTGGCTCTCCCCTTCTTGCTTTACTATTGGGCTGCGAACATAAGAGCAATGTTGCACTGGTGCCACCCCGACAGCCAGTCTCCATCATGGCTGCAGGTTGAGGAAGCCTCATGTAGTCCCCCTTCTTTGCTGGCCCTGCTGTGCCTCCCGCTGTCATTGTCACCGAATTATCGGTCCAGTAGTATTGTGGTGAAAAACTGCCTTAAAATCTGGAATCAGTTCAAGCGACACTTTGGACTTAAGGAAATACCTATCTTGGCACCAATTCATTCTAACCCTCTATTCACTCCATCTGTTATTGACAGAGTTTTTTTTGATCTGGAAAGATCTAGGGATTGTTTCACTAAAACAGCTTTACATCAGTGGCACATTTGCTTCCTTTGACCAGCTGGCCGAGGCTTTCAATTTGAGTCGCACCCATTTCTTTAGGTATTTGCAAGTCCGAGATTTTGTTTGCATTAATTTTCCTGGCTTCCCTGCTCTTCCTCCTTCTACTCTTGTTGATACACTATTGGATATTAAGCCCAGCCGCAAAGGCTCAATTTCAATATTGTACAGTACTCTTCTCAATAGTCGGACTGTAGCCTCTGACACCTTTCGCAATGCCTGGTCTGTAGAACTTGGTGAAGATATAGATCCTGCCACCTGGGAGCAGGCTCTGAGTAGGGTTCACTCCTCGTCTATCTGTGCTCGCAATGGAGTTCTACAGTGTAAAGTGGTGCATAGAGTTCACTGGTCTAAGACTAAGCTGGCTCATATATACCCTCACATCGACCCAAACTGTGACAAATGTCATCTAGGTCCAGCTCATCTCAGTCACATGCTCTGGTCTTGCCCCACCCTTGCTCCGTTCTGGGATTGCGTTTTTAACTCCCTGTCAGCTATCACATCTGCCAACATCCGACCCTCGCCACTACTCGCCCTGTTTGGTGTCCTACCCACTGGCCTTTCACTGCCGTCCCACTTTGCTGAGCTTGTTGCCTTTCTCACATTGTTAGCAAGACGTGCCATTCTGATGCGGTGGAAACGCCCTTACCCTCCCTCTCATTCTCAATGGATTAAAGACGCCCTGCATTTTATGAGACTGGAAAATATTAAATACTCTCTTTGTTTCTCCGAACGGAAGTTCCATAAAATATGGTGACCCTTCCTGGATCATGTCAGATCTCTCCAATTAGAGATCGACCCTGACATCTAGACAACCTAGTCTTGCTGCCCCCCACGCACGCACGCACACGCACACACGCGCACACACACACACACACACACACACACACACACACATGAACATTAGCCTATAGTGCAGTAGCAGTGTTTTTTTTTGTTTTTTTTTTATCTATCTATTTACCGTAGATGACCATTTAGTAGCCCGGGCGTTTAATATGCTAAATCCACTTGGACCCCAGGCGTTTATAAGAACCAGGCGGGTATTTGCACCAGGCTACAATTTATTTTTGCAATGAGCAGCACCAGACCATTACTTACAAAGAACATATGAGATCACCATAGTACCACTGGAACTAAAATTGTACACACTGTACACAACACAACACCTCACGAAGAGCTCCCGATCACGAATCGTGAGGTCGCAAAAAAAAATCAAGCGTGTTTGAAATCCTGGTCGCTCCTCGTGAAGGAATCACAGCTGAAGCAGCTGCGACCCGACTGGACTCATCCTTTCACAGAGAGCATGCGCAATCTCTGATGTTACGTCAAAAAACTATTATTTGTAGTTTAAGTTTTGCAAATTCACATTACAAATCATGTTTTAATAGCAAAAAAAAAGAGCGCAGTTCCACGTACGGTGTACGTCGCCGCGTACCCTGCACCGTAGGCTCTGCGTTGGTGTAACGCGGTACCATAAATCAGCCTTCAGTGTGTGCGCTGTCGGCTGAACTCTTTTTTCTCTTCTCATTTTGCTGGGACGCCGGGTTCCTGCGCCGAGACAACTTTTGCGGTACGCGTTCTTTGTTGTGTCTAAAAATGATTCGCAGTGCACACACCCAATCAGAAACGGTACAGATATTTTGGGATTTTAATATATAAAAAAATAAAATTATAAATAAATAAATCCCCATGACTTTGATCAGGTGGGCAGGATGCAGGTTTGGGTGTGGGAACAGCCCACCCCTGCCCAAAACCGGCTTCGAGTTCCAGTACACAGACTTCAGGTAAACATGTGCATTTTATATGCATGCAAACATTTTTGGAGCGGAGCGGGGTGCAGTGTTACTGGAGCGCTGAGCGGTTATGGGTGGAGCGTTTTTTTTTTTTTCATGCTCTGATATACAAAGACAGTTTGTCTGTGTAACGGCGACACGCGGAGCTGATCAGAGCAGTATGAACGATACTGTACACAATACAATGCAAATACAGTGTTATTACCAGGTTATTACCGGTAGTCGCCCGGGCGTTTAATTGAACCGGCGTTTATTATGCCAAATGGGCTCGGACCCCCGGCGGCTATTAGAGCACAGGCGCGTATTTGCGTGCGGGCGACTATTTGGTCATCTACGGTATTTATTTATTTATTTTTGCATTTATGCACGTACTTGTGTTAATTTCGTTTTTACTTGTACAGGAGGGTGGGGGTGGGAATTGGGGATAAAACTGCCTTTTGTTTACTGTATATATATTTGTATAAGTTTCATAAATAAATCATACAAAAAAAAAAGAAATTAGAATATTCTGGGAATCTTAATCTTAAACTGTAAGCCATAATCAGCAATATTAAAATAATAAAAGGCTTGCAATATTTCAGTTGATTTGTAATGAATCCAGAATGTATGACATTTTGTTTTTTTTAATTGCATTAAAGAAAATAAAGAACTTTATCACAATATTCGAATTTTCTGAGACAGTCCTGTAAGTCAATAGTTTGGAACAATTATTACAAATGTTTAATACTGCAGCTTTGGAGAGAAATGCAACAGTGCTGATAGACATTTGTGGTTTAAGATGTTTATTGGTACACTTATGTTGCTGAATAGCTCTTTAGATGTAAATACAATCATAAGCTCCATTTAAAAGAAGTCAATGGATAATCATGTGCTGACTATGGAAAGGCTCCCCGAAGGAAATCTGGTAATAATATCCAGTCTGTTCAGACAAGTGTCTTCCTTAAACCCTGCTGATGCAATTAGCTACGAGTGCAGAGCAAATATGGTGTAACAATCTGACGGTCTTTAACAGCCGTTTGAGGTGGAGCGTTGGGAGCCATTACCATCTGCCATTTTAATTTAGATTCTAGTTAACGGTTTTATTCTATTTAGATTTTTGGTTTGTTTGTGGTGTGTTTTGCTCGGATGGTGTCACATCTGACTGAATACTTTGGTGAAAATTAGTCAGTTTGGCGTGTTAATTAGATTAATTAATTACACTTAATTAATGCATTATGAAAATTAACGCAATTAATTATGAGTGGCAAAATGCGCGAGCATTTGAAATTTGTCCCATTGAGGGACCCGTAGGCCATTTCGCACCTGTGTTGCTAGTCAAACTAACAAAGCAGTGACAGATCTGGGGCGAGATTCACCAATATGTTCTTAAGAAATGTCTTAAAGGAGCTGTATGTAAGAGCAATAATAAAACGAATCATAAAATGACCCCGATATGTCAACAGATATTTAAAAATCATGTTCATTTCAAATACTTATGTCACTGACAACAGCACTCAAGCCAGGATATTCCAGTTTAAAAAGAGGAGTTGCAGCCCTCAACTGATGTTTATGTTTTCATTTTTTGTTTTGGCCTGAAGCTCCACCCTCCACCTATCTCCCAATCACCAAGTCAGTATTGTTTCTGAAGCTCCACCCTCCACCTATCTCCCAATCACCAAGTCAGTATTGTTTCTGAAGCTCCACCCTCCACCTATCTCCCAATCACCAAGTCAGTATTGTTTCTGAAGCTCCACCCTCCACCTATCTCCCAATCACCAAGTCAGTATTGTTTCTGAAGCTCCACCCTCCACCTATCTCCCAATCACCAAGTCAGTATTGTTTCTGAAGCTCCACCCTCCACCTATCTCCCAATCACCAAGTCAGTATTGTTTCTGAAGCTCCACCCTCCACCTATCTCCTAATCACCAAGTCAGTATTGTTTCTGAAGCTCCACCCTCCACCTATCTCCCAATCACCAAGTCAGTATTGTTTCTGAAGCTCCACCCTCCACCTATCTCCCAATCACCAAGTCAGTATTGTTTCTGAAGCTCCACCCTCCACCTATCTCCCAATCACCAAGTCAGTATTGTTTCTGAAGCTCCACCCTCCACCTATCTCCCAATCACCAAGTCAGTATTGTTTCTGAAGCTCCACCCTCCACCTATCTCCCAATCACCAAGTCAGTATTGTTTCTGAAGCTCCACCCTCCACCTATCTCCCAATCACCAAGTCAGTATTGTTTCTGAAGCTCCACCCTCCACCTATCTCCCAATCACCAAGTCAGTATTGTTTCTGAAGCTCCACCCTCCACCTATCTCCCAATCACCAAGTCAGTATTGTTTCTGAAGCTCCACCCTCCACCTATCTCCCAATCACCAAGTCAGTATTGTTTCGGCATCCGGGTTGCCAGCTCGGCTCTAATTATGGCAGCCATGGCAGCCTACGTTCCTGCTGCATTCTGCAGCCTACCTGGCAACCTCTGGTCAGGGGAGGAGGGGGAGGGTACACGCCGCTCAACAATATTTGGAAAGTGACTGCAGTACCAGTTTTGGACATTTCTTACAGACGGCTCCTTTAATATCTAAAATTAAGAAGTTCATAAGAAAGTTCTTAAGTGCAATTCCTCAACATTTTCTTAAGAACTGTCATTTCTTACGAATTTCTTATTTTTCCTACTTAAGAACTTGTTAAAATATGTCATTGCATTGCACGCGACAACAAACAACATATACAGGTAGTTTGGTCTTAACCGTCAGTCACTCACTAAACATGGAGAAGGAGAAAAAGAGATGCAGGAACTTTTCAAGCTTATGGTGGATGAGATTAATGTGTGAAAAAAAACACTATTGGGGAAAATTAATAATAATTAACTACCACGCTAACTAACATGCTAACAAACAGTTAACAGGCTCTTTGTGTAATTAATTACAAAGTATATCCTCAAACTATGACCTACTAGTTTAAACTTGTCTAAAATGTGTTGAAAAAGGTGATTTTAGAGGCTTATTATTATTATTATTATTATTATTATTATTATTATTATTATTATTATTATTATCATTATTATTATTATTATTATCATCATTATTATTATTATTATTATTATTATTATTATTATTATTATTATTATTATTATTACCTTTTCACAGAAGACATTTTAAGACAGGTCAAGGTTGTCTTAAAATTAAGAAAAAAGTCAAGAACAAATTTGAGAACTTTTTTTTTAGAAAGTTTTTTCTTAAGAAGAAACTTAAGAAGAAAGTTGAGAAAATACTTAGAACTTTTTTGGAGAATATGACTTCTTCTCTTTTTTCTTCTTAACACTGAACTTAAGAAAAAAAATGACACTTAAGAAGATTTTGTTTCTGAATGTTTTGTGAATCCGGCCCCAGGACGACTCAGGGGAGCGAGGCGAACAAATCTTTGCTAGGGCCTTTGAATGGCAAGTTTATGTATAAAAAGAAAGAAGATGGGACTATCAACAAGAACATGGTGATTTGTACATTTTGTAAAAAATAATGTTCCTATCAGCGGAGCTGCTCCAGCCTGAATTATCATTTAAACGCTAAACATGTCCAGACAAGTTCCACTGTAAACGTTACAGGTACTAGTGCTAACTGAGCTCACTTCACCAACCCACGCTTACAGAATCTGGGAAACGAATCAGCAAAGCCACGACAGAAAAACTGACAAACCCAATGGCAAAGTGGGTTGCTGCTGATTGAGGCCGATTTCAATCGTGGAAGACGATCAAGTAGGAACGCCGTCATAACCAAACCGTATTAAAAACACTCCCCCAGGCCAACGTGCACAGATGCACGACCAACTGAACAGGAAGACATTTTTTCTTTTGAATTTCATTTATGAAACACACTTCACCAATAAAAATGTGGATTTTAAATCTTCTCTTCTTAGTGTATTCAATTGATTAGTCATGCACTGCAATTTTGTAATATCCTATAATTCAAATTCTTTATTTGTAAGCATATGCCAGAATTATTATTTATTATTAGTAATTATCTTTATATTATTATTATTATAATTATTATTATTGATTATTATTATTATTATTATTATTAATACATATCATTATATAATATAATATATATATAATACTACTACTACTACTACTACTACTACTACTACTAATAAAAATAATAATTATTATAACAACCATTATTAATTATTATTATTATAACTATTATTTATTATTTTTCTATTATGAATAATAATAATAATCATCATAATGATAGTAATATTATTATTATTATTATTAATAATAATAATAATAATAATAATAATAATAATAATAATAAAAGTAAAGTAAGAAATGTATGTAATTATTATGTAAAAGTAGCAGTAGTAGTAGATGCCTACAAATAATTTCTTTATGATAAAAAAACTTTTTATTTTGAGATTTTCTACATATATTTGTACTTAAATCAAAAGATCTAAATACTTTCTATTTTAATGTGACCTCTGTGTATCCGTCAGGATGAATCTACTCCACTAGAAACTACAGGAAGCTGCACTAGGGGGCTTTTATTTTGAAATCATGAACTTTTCTCCGTTTCTCCACACTCGAGCGAGCCCTCGTCCAGGAAACACGCGCACTTTGCGCTTCACACTTTCGAGAGCAGGACCTGCTTGGTTCTGCTGCAAAACATCTGCTGGCAGTTGCAACAGAACCCGTCTGGCCGTCTGACGGCTGTTCATCTCCTCAACACCCGCATCTGCGTTTACTCCAACTCTAAAAGTGAAAATGGACCTACAAGTTGAATCTCGGCAGCCAGGTAAGTAGTGTCATAATAATACATGCGGTAAAAGTGTGACTATCAACATTTCCTTGTTTTAACTCAGTTATTCAGTGACAGCTGCTAAAAACAATGAAGGAATTCAAATAACTTTGTGTCCTGTTTTTTCTCTGTTTCTCTGTTTCTGTTCCCTTTTTTTCTGGGGTCAGAAATCACCTCAGAATCAACTGAACGCCCCCCCAGAATGACCAGAACCCAGACTCTCACTTTAATATCCATGGCATCTGTCAACTTCAGCTCCATGATCTGCTACTCCATATTAGGCCCTTTTTTCCCCAACGAGGTAAGTCACAGTCACAGGGGGTTTTAGGGCTTTTATTTTATAAAGATGACAGTTTTGTATACTTGGAAGGGGTTTAGACCAGCTTTATTTTGGTCATTCAAAGTTCTATTCATTAGGATGATTTTTCTTTCTCATTCATTATATAATTTAAGTTTATTTACAATTAAATAAAGCTGTCTTTTTAATTCATTTTTTTTTAAATTAAACTATTTTTATTCATATAGCACAGTTTAAAACAAGGTTGACCAAAGTGCTGTACAGTTAAAAACAGCTGAATAAAAGGCGTATTATAAAGATAAAATAAATAGAATAAAATCAGTACAAAATACAAGAATACAATGAAATAAAAAAATAAGTATAAAATAATAAATAAAATAGAATAAGTTTGAAATTAAATTTGCCTCTATAAACAGACATCCCCAAAGCAGCTGTCATAGTTGTATGAGTTAAGAAAAATACAATAACGCAGCGATTACAATGGATGCATGTTGGGAATATTGATTTCACAATCTTACAATGCAAAGTACATCACATTATGTCATCATTGCATTAAAAGCAGATGCATCGCTGCTGTCTTTGCTTGCGCTAATTAACCTCCGTGACCTCAATTAAATGTTTTTAAAAGTTTTCCAAGAGGCCAAAAGTCTCCTGAAAAACTTCTAGTAAACATTCTTATCGCTCAGCGTCTGTAGAAACATTATATACTGTACGAGCAGGTCGTGATGTTATAAACCTAATTAAATTACTGCACATGACCAGTGCGTCTGATGTCTTTGTTTAACTCCCAGAGACAATAAAAAAATGACTTACACTTAAAAACCTCATTAAAAGTTCCAGTGAGTGAATAATCATGTGCTACTGGAACTTCAGAGACTGAAAGTCGGTGAAAAACTGGCATCATGCAGTTTGTTTAATCAAACGTCATCCTTTATCCTCCTGATGGGGGGAGTTATGAGGCGGGGGCAGCGTTAGAGGAAGATAAACATCAGTAGTTTGAGGCTTTCAATCATGGGAGCAGATCCTTCTGTGGCTGCTATACAGTTTTCCATCTGCTGCCTCAATTTCAATTCTAATTAACAATATTTTGTATTGTTTTCTTGAATTAAACTCTCAAATATTTCTTTATTAGACCTTAAAATGTCAAACCCACGTTATCACCCTTCCACCTCTCTGAGTTACACTTGGTCAGAGGTGTTTAATGTGCTGTGTTTGGGTTAATAATAATAATAACAATAATAATACTAATACTAATACATTTTATTCATAATGCACTTTACATTACTTAAAATCTCAAAGTGCTACAGTTTGATAATTAAAAGGAAACAGAAAGAATAAAATCAAGTATAAAAGTACGGTGGCCGAGACCCGCTATTGCTGCAAATAAAAGAAACGCTGCAAATATAAAGAAACCCCGCTAAAATAAAAAAACGACACAAATAAAAAAGCCACAACGGAAGTGAATTACCGGGGACTATTTTTGCCGATGCACCGGTGTTTTTTACGTGAGAGGAGATTAAAAATTACACGTAGTGACGTTGAACACTAACCTTCATTTATTTTCTCGTTCGTTGTTCTTCTTATTCCTCGCTCTTCTTATTTCTTCCTTTTCACTTACGTCCTCTTCGTCTTCTTCTTCTCCTCTCACGTAAAAAACACAGGTGCATCAGCAAAAATAGTCCCCGGTAATTCACTTCCGTTGTGGGTTTTTTATTTGCGTGTTTTTTTATTTATTTGCAGCGTTTATTTTATTTGCAAAGCGTTTATTTTATTTGCATCGTTTCTTTTATTTTCAGCAATGGCGGGTCTTGGCCACTGTATAAAAGGGATAAAAAGTCAAGACATGGCAGAAAAGAGGATAAAACAATTAAAAATAGCAACTAGGGGAAAAAAACAACAGCATTGTTTAGTGATAAAATTCTTTGCTAAAAAGAAAGGTTTTTAGTCCTCTTTTAAAGGACTCCACATGTGGTGCTATAAATTATGGCCAGACATCTACACTTCAGTCTCATCTGTCTTAAGAACATTATTACTTTTATAGAAAAGAGGTTTTCTCCTGGCAACCTTTCTTTTGTCCAGTCTTATTCAAGTTCTAACGGCTGGGTTTTAATAACCCAACCGTGGGTTTTTAATTTTAAATATACATTTTATTTATAGTCCTTTTTCTAAATACTGAAAGAATAGCAAGTAAGCAGTTTTAAAAATCGGTAGATTTTGAGTGATGAGGGAAGGATGGAGTTTCAGAGGGAGAGGGCAGGATTGGTTCGGTGTTTGTTCCTGAGCAGAGCTGGGTAGAGTAGCCAAAAACTGTACTCAAGTAAAAGTACTGTTACTTCAGAATAATATGACTCAAGTAGAAGTAAAAAGTAGTAATCCAAATAATTACTTGAGTAAAAGTAAAAAAGTACTTGATGAAAAAACTACTCAAGTACTGAGTAACTGTTGATTAACGTCTGATTTATTTTTTTAACACAACCATTCAAACAGACAAAAGTACAAAATAATCATCTTCAGGAAAATTAAATCAATAAAATAATAAAATAAATGAATAAAAAAAGCTTAAATTAAAATTAGTAAGTAAATGCAAGTACTTTACTAAATAATAAAATAATAACAGAATAAAAAAATAAATTAAGCACAAGTAGCACAAAATTTCCAGCCTTTGTACTTTTCTTTTTTAACCAGGCAGAACTAGAACAAACATGAACTCATAGAAACTCTGTGTGTGTTTGAGTCTGTGTAAATGTGACAAAACATGCAAAAACAAACATTTTTCCCAAAGAATCACCCAGTGATGTCATGAGATTGACACGTACGTGGATAAAAGGGATAAAAGAAAAGTAACAGCTCAACGTAGCCTAATGTATCGGAGTAAGAGGAACAGTTTCTTCTTCACAAATTACTCAAGTAAAAGTAAAAAGTATAGTGATTCAAAACTACTCCTAAAAGTACAACATTTCCCAAAACTTACTCAAGTAAATGTCACTTGTTACTACCCAACTCTGGTCCTGAGCATCAGGAGTTGGTTCTAGCGTCAGAAGAAAGCAGGTAACGTGAGGGAGGACGGGCGGCAGGGGTGATGGATCTAGTGCAGATGTAGAGCTGAATGTCGTCAGCATAGCAGTGGAAGTGGAGACCACGTTGACGCATGATACGACCAATGGGAAGCAATTTAAAAGGAAAAATGGGATGGGACCAAGCACTGAGCCCTGGGGGACACCTTGAGACCGTTTTAAATGTTTCACATTATGTAACAGTCGTTTTTTTCTGTTTGGACATTGGTACACAGGCGGTGAAGAAGGGAGCCAGTCAGACTGTGGTTGGTCTCATATTTGGATCCTATGCCGTCTTCAATTTAATTGCTGCTTTGGTTTTGGGAAAATATGTAAGTATATGTTACGTTTCACCTCTTCACAATGTGTACGTTGCATTCGGTTGCTCAGGTTTCTCCGTTTTTTTCCATCAGATTGTCCAAATTGGCTCAAAGTTCTTGCTAATTGCAGGACTTTTTGTGTCGTCAGGCTGCACCATAATGTTTGGGTAAGTTACACGCCAGTAATAATAATAATAATAATAATAACAATAATAATAAGGATAATACATACAACTGGAACATTTTTGGCACGTTTTCCTGTTTCGCGAGGATATACTGGTCCATGAGCAGAGCTGGTAGAGGAGCCAAAAATTGTACTCAAGTAAAAGTACTGTTACTTCAGAATAATATGACTCAAGTAGAAGTAAAAAGTAGTCATCCAAATAATTACTTGAGTAAAAGTAAAAAAATAGTCAAGTACCGAGTAACTGTTGAGTAACGTCTGATTTATTTTTTTAACACAACCATTCAAACAGACAAAAGTACAAAATAATCATCTTCAGGCAAATTAATTAATAAATTAAAATTAATAAAAAAACTAAAAAAAGCTTAAATTAAAATTAGTAAGTAAATTCAAGTACTTTACTAAATAATAAAATAAATAAAATAAAACAGAATAAAAAAATAAATTAAGCACAAGTAGCACAAAATTTCAAGCCTTTGTACTTTTCTTTTTTAACCAGGCAGAACTAGAACAAGCCCATGAACTCATAGAAACTCTGTGTGTGTTTGAGTCTGTGTAAATGTGACAAAACATGCAAAAACAAACATTTTCCCCAAAGAATCACCCAGTGATGTCATGAGATTGACGCGTACGCGGATAAAAGGGATAAAAGAAAAGTAACAGCTCAACGTAGCCTAATGTAGCGGAGGAAGAGGAACAGTTTCTTCTTCACAAATCTACTCAAGTAAAAGTAAAAAGTATAGTGATTCAAAACTACTCCTAAAAGTACAACATTTCCCAAAACTTACTCAAGTAAATGTAACGGAGTAAATGTAACTCGTTACTACCACCTCTGTCCATGAGTACTGAGACTTTTCACTGGATATTGTTGCTTGATTTGGATTACATGCATATGGTCCTATAAAACAAGCCTAATGGCCAATAATAGCCCGCAGCATTTGCAACAGTAGTCTCAGTAGTCTGAATTAAATCTAATGCTCCTATCTGTGTCCAATGACTTTGAATTGAATGCATTGCTGGTTTCATCATGGATTTGTGAGTCCATCTGTTCTCTATCATTCATAACGTGTCCCGTTTGTCCCGTCCTTCTGCAGACTGCTGGACCGGGTTCCCGCGGGAGCTCCGTTCATCACGCTGTGTTTCATAGTCCGGTCTGTGGACGCTGTGGGCTTCGCCGCTGCCATGACCTCCACTTTCGCCATGACAGCAAAAATATTCCCAAACAATGTGGCGACTGTTTTGGTGAGAGCACGCTCCCTTGTCTCAGTGGCATGCCGTTCAGACATTAAGAGTCACAAGGAAGACTGGGAAACAGGCACCGGAGTTTGCATTGTTATGTATATCCCGCTCCCGGATAAATATTCTGCTCTTCAGATACAGTATGCACTAGGGATGGGCGATATTTTACCGTTTACGATTTACCGTCAAAAAAATTCCCCACAGTAAGAATTTGTATCTCACGGTAAAAACGATAAATTCCCGTTGATGATGTTTTTGTGTAAAACTGATTTATAGTTCTGTGTTAAATCCACGCACAACGTACGTGAAGGAAGGAAGGAAGGAAGGAAGGAAGGAAGGAAGGAAGGAAGGAAGGAAGGAAGGAAGGAAGGAAGGAAGGAAGGAAGGAAGGAAGGAAGGAAGGAAGGAAGGAAATGAACAAGAAAGAAAGAAAGAAAGAAAGAAAGAAAGAAAGAAAGAAAGAAATGAGCCTGAAAGAAAGAAAGAAAGAAAGAAAGAAAAAAAAAAAGAAATGAGTCTGAAAGAAAGATAGAAAGAAAGAAAGAAAGAAAGAAATGAGCCTGAATGAAAGAAAGAAAAAAAGAAATGAGCCTGAAAGAAAGAAAGAAAGAAAGAAAGAAAGAAAGAAAGAAAGAAATGAGCCTCAAAGAAAGAAAGAAAGAAAGAAAGAAAGAAAGAAAGAAATGAGCCTGAAAGAAAGAAAGAAAGAAAGAAATGAGCCTGAAAGAAAGAAAGAAAGAAAGAAAGAAAGAAAGAAAGAAAGAAAGAAAGAAAGAAAGAAAGAAAGAAAGAAAGAAAGAAAGAAAGAAAGAAAGAAAGAAAGAAATGAGCCTGAAAGAAAGAAAGAAAGAAAAAAAGAAAGAAAGAGATAGATAAGAAAGATAAATTCCCATTGATGACGTTTAGTAGTATTTAGTATCTTTTATAGCAGTGATTTGGCTCCAAAGACTGAATGTGGTGATAGATTTATAGTTACAAAGGTGGAGTTGAATTGGTATTTTTTTAATCGTCATTTTCATCGTTATCGGGATAAATGCCAGAAATTATCGTGATAAATGTTTTAGTCCGTACCGCCCATCCCTAGTCTGCACCTTCTAAACTGGCCGATGTTGCTCCGTGTTTGTTAATCTGTGCATTGATCTGTTTTCTGCAGGGAAGTCTGGAGATTTTCACGGGGCTCGGGCTGATCCTGGGCCCCCCGGTGGGGGGCTGGTTCTACCACTCTTTTGGATATGAAGTTCCCTTTCTGCTTCTCGGGTGTTTGCTGTTGATCATGGTTCCTTTCAACTTTTTCATCCTGCCATCTATTGGTAGTCGCCTGCACAATTCATCTGCATTTCGTTTTTAAACAATTACTTTTGTTTTGTTTTAAAAAAAATATTTTAACAACCATATTTTTTGTTCTTTTTTCCTTCTCAGAGGCAACTCCATCGAAGGATTCGTTCTTTAAACTTCTCAGCCACCCGAAGGTTATCCTGATTTGCTTTGTGACGTTCACGCTCAGTTCAGGTCTCGGCTTCTTCGACGCTACGTTGTCGCTGTTTGCAATCCAAACGGTAAAGTTATCATTTATAATTTAGTCCGTTCTTCCAGTAGTAAATATATAAAACATAAAACAGAGTAAAACATAAAACAGAGCGTCTCACTTTCTTCCACAGTTTAATCTCTCATCTGGGTACGTGGGACTCATCATGATCGGCCTGTCTTTACCATATTGTCTGGCGTCGCCACTGATTGGTTATTTCACTGATAAATATCCTGTGAGTATTAAAG
This sequence comes from Cololabis saira, assembly GCF_033807715.1. Taxonomy (NCBI): domain Eukaryota; kingdom Metazoa; phylum Chordata; class Actinopteri; order Beloniformes; family Belonidae; genus Cololabis; species Cololabis saira. The sequence goes on from NC_084602.1 coordinate 39,071,655, forward strand.
CAACTAAAATAAATAAAATAAAATAAAGCATGTATTGTGCTGTTTTGAATTTTAACCGAGTCTTGATGCTTGCCAGAATTCCAGGATCGGGTTTATGGTGACGGGAGGAATCATCACAGCTTCTGGGTTCTGTCTTGTTGGCCCCGCCCCTTTCCTCCAACTCCCCAGGTAAGTGTTCCACTCAGGTGGAAATGAATAAGGTGCACCTCAGAAGAATTGGCTGGTATTTTTACTGACATATACTTTGTTGTGGAGAGGCAGAGGAGGCAAGTCAGTGAGTTAGAACCAAGGAATGATGCCCAGGTTTCAAACTTGATGTCAACCCTGAAGTAAGAAAAAGGTGTAGTTTGTTAACTGACCACAAGGGGCCGTCTCCAAACGCATCAAGGGAGGTCAAACTCGAATTTAAGGGTGCTTTCAGACCTGTGGCCCGTTTGTTTTGTTCCGATTCAGGTGCTGAATCAATACAGTTGTTCCTTTTCTTGTTTGTGGAGTTTGTGTTCACAAGGCAAATGTCTGTACCGTTTCAAAGCTGATAACAAATGCCATGCACGAACCAGCTGCTCTCTGATTGGTCAAATGAACGCGGAAGGAGTTTCCTCTTCCGCACCCCGGGATAAACAACACGGCCCTTTCAGCGCAGACCGCAGACCGGCTTTAGGCTGATTTATGTTTTCGCGTTACACCAACGCAGAGCCTACGGTGTAGGCTCTGCGTTGGTGTAACGCGGAACCATAAATCAGGCTTTACCCATTCATGTATGTGCTACCGGCGCAGAGCGGAGCTCGCTGCGGGCCAGAGGCCGCCTCCCGCAGGGTTTGCGCTGTGCAAACCCTGCCCGAATTGAACATTTTTTCATTTCACCGTGCCACGCTGGGACGACATCTCGGCACGTCCAATAGGAGAGAAGGTGGTGGAGGCTGCACCGACTCTTCTCCTTGCGCCGCGGTCGCACATACACAATGAATGGAGTTGTATCGGTTGCTGTGTCGATTATGTTCTCAGTACAAATAAAAAAAATGAACCGTTTCAGGTCTGGAATGGAATCGGGCTGAGACCACCTCTCCGAGGAGACCTCGGATCGCTTGTTTTGTACCGTTTCAGAGCGCGATTGCTGTGTTCACATGTACCAAACGTTCCGATCTTTAGGGGGAAACGTTCCCTGTTCCGGAACAACTGCTCCAAACGGGACAGGTGTGAAAGCACCCTAAGCCAAGTGACAGACTTATAAATAACATAAGAACGTAAACAAAAGAAAGGGTTCGCTAGAAGGATAAAAAAAAACAAAAAAAAAACAGAAAATACTAACCCCAAAAACAGTCAAAATAACATTGACAACAAAAACCCTCCATCAAAACAGCTAAATCACAGATGGGTTTTTTCTTCAGGTTTCTAATATTTAATCTATTTAATTTTTGGATTAAATGCAAGAGTGCTTCCAGGTGAGGTGGGGAAATGTCTTTAAGAGGGAAGAAAACCAGTCCAGATGTCCCTGTTGCAGTATTTGGGATCACCGTGTCCCGGACGCCTGTTTACACAAACAAAGAGAGGCAAACGTTGTCCAAGCGGCAAACAATTCCTGGTCTGAATGAGTTAGTTACTGCTGTTAAAGGTTAGGCTGTGGCTGTTGTCTGAGGTAACCGCCGTTTCCATGGTGACACATTAGCATACATTAGTCACCGTTAACCCATCCTAAGATCAGACAGGCTTTTATTAATAGTTCATGACATCATCTGTTTGAAAGGAGAACCGGTTAGTAACTCGCTGAAAATTAACTCAACATCTCCCTCAGAAGTCAAAACCTGTTTCCGTAGCAACTGCCAGCCCATAATGAAGCTGTTTGTGTAAGTAAAGGAGTCGCGGCTCGGCTCCGGCCCCCCCACGCTGATGCACCCTGACCATTGCTCAAGAGCCCTTAGTCACAAAAAGAGCCTTGTGTCATTAGTGCTGTTTTACGAGCACTTAAGAGACAGAACAAGTTGGAGCTGCAAATCATTTCTCTCAGAGGGAGAAAAATGACAGATGCACCATTTATTATTTTGACTCCTTTAGACAGTAACTGCTGCTGACTCTTAAAACCCCAAGAAAAGTCTAAAAAGAAATGTGTGTAAAAACAATTAAAGCTTTAATATGTTTTCAGAGATGCCCACAGTAGCGTGTCCTGAGTACAACCCACCAGGGGGAGTTTTTTGTATTTTTTATTTATTATAAATCACTAAACGTGCAGTTCCTGGAATGACCACCAGTATGGAGCCCCTCTCAGTTGATGCCACGCCCCCCACGCCAGATCAGGGCCAAAAGTCTGAACCTGAAAAGAAAATTTGAAACTGAAAAAAAAAGAAGTGAAACTGAAAAAAAAAGACCTGAAACTGAAAAAAAAAAAATTGAAACTGTAAAAAATAATTTTCAGGTTCAAATTTTATTTTCGAATTAGCAAAACCTTTGGCCTTGATTTGGCTCCATACACCAGGGGTTGGCAACAAAAATGAGTCAATATCAATTAATTTACAGCTGATTGAGCCAACAGCCTACAAACATAGCTAGATGTCTCATCCATAAAAACTGAGCAGGCTCACGTTGCGTTGTTGATAGGACCCAAATGCAGGAGAGCAGGAGGCAGGAGTTCCAGAAAGGGTGTCTTATTAATCCAAACAAAACCAAAAGCGCTGCAAAGCAGGGACGACGAAAACACAAGAGCTCCCCACTAAAGAACCAAAAAAACCTGACAGGACACAAGGGGGGTAGAAACATTATAACAGCCAGACGCAGCTACCTCGCCACAATCAATAGCTACCAACTAGTTATAACCCATTTTGGCAACTTTTGTTGCTCCTGGACAGTTCCAGGATCCTCCTAGGTTCACTACCCCGACTGCCTAGGCGGGACGGCTAGCCGTTTGAGCTCCGGCGCAGGTCCCGACCACGGGTTCAAGGTCGACCTCTACTGTGTACTTGTTGTTATGGTAACAACATCTGACATGAGGACGGATTCAATCAGAATGATTGAATCCGTAATGAAGGTGGGGAGGAGGACTACACTGCAGGACGTCCTGAGGAAGGAGTCACTGCCAGCACCTTACGGGCAAAAGTCAGATTCATTTAACCATAACATGCTGCAACAAATAGGAAATCCAGTAAAGTAAAGGTTCAAAATACAAAAGGAAAAATGAAGAAAAACTAAAGAGCAGCAGAAAAACCCAAAGACACCAGGACTAAAACAAAAAAGAGAAGAAAGACGAGACAAGATGACGAGACACAGCTGCAGACCACCAGGAGAGAGAGCGGCCAAAACAAGTAAAACAGAACTAGACAAACCATGAAACAGACTTTCAAAATAAAATAGGAAGTAAGTCAAAAGTAAAAGATTCTTCACTAAAGGAAGGGATCTAAAAAAAACTGAGAATATGAAATATAACCCAGAATAGAGGGTCTGCATTGATGTCACTTCCCCACTGGACCAGCCCCCTTACTTGCACTGAGTGGCAAAACATCCAACTGGCAAAAATGGCTGCAACTAGTGGAGAAGACGGGATAACAACCGATTATGGGTTTAAATTAAAGGCAGTTGGACATGACATTGACCCGTACAGTTACCCCAAGAACCAGTGGTCCATGGACATTAATATTTGGCCACAAATCCAGTTTCCTGATATTTATATGTACTTAATTTCTACGCCGGGGAAATACACGAAGCAAAGCTTGAAGGCATACACAAGTCTTGATGCTTGGTCCTACTTTAAGGCACGATTTGTTGGCTAAACTAGACAATTTCCTCGCAGAAATTTCGAGAGTGCCACGGCGGGCTGCTGCCCATTTGTGCACATTATTGCATTTTGCAAGCAATAAAGGTGAAGGACTCAATACAGAGTCCAATGACACCACCCATGACTCTGTATGACAAGGTTAAAGTATATAAAGTCTGTACTGACTCAGTCATGTGACCAGTTCTGGCTCAGTCAATGACTCAGCAGCTGAGCTCTGGTTGTTAGGGGCAACAAGAACCTCGACTTCAGAACATTCCGGGTTGGCTCTGAGAAAACCCCAGCTTTTGCCTTTTGACAAGTTCTCAAATAACTCAGATTTGTGAGAAAACCGTAGCTCCTAGCAGAAAAACAAAGACATTGTGAGAGACACAGAACCTGGCAGATTCTGACAATCTTAATTTTATTCAGATATTCCTTAAAATGTGTTAGTAACGGCAGTTCGAAAACAAAGTGAGATTTTTTTGAAGAAAACTTTTAATTACATTGCAGTCAATGGGGACTGAGGCAGGAATTGGCGCAGCTTTAGCCCCTCCCCCCCCAGTTTAAATTTTCTGCATACCCCGCCTGTCAAAGTCACATTTTATGAATCCCAACATCTATGTCTACATTCAGACCAAAAATTATCTGTCCAGCTTTCACGGTTTGGCCGTGAGCTCGAGTTACAAATAAAAATTAAGGTAATTTTTTTACTGTCTCTGCCACTCTAGAAAATTAGAGCTCCACTCTAGATTTGACAAAAAAGTGATTTCCAGTCCTCACTTGAGCGCTCATATCTTGAAAAGTGTACATTTTAGGAAAAAACAGTTTCAGGTTTGGAGAGAGAAGAGAAGTTTTCCTCCGTTTTGAAGTTTGATTGACATTTCTACGTGCAAGTATGAGAAAGATACGTGACTCAGAAAAAAGGTGAATTTTGGGTTTTTTTGAACCTCCTTCCACCCACAGTGTGACATTCTGCCCCATTCACTTACTTGGGAAAATATCCCCATTGGTTTGGAAATTTGGAAATGTTTTTGCACTTCGTGCAAAAACTATTTGTGCCATCGCTCTGAAAATCCACAGGACTGTAGTTAAATTCAGGGCCTACAACTTTCTAATTCGGTTCAGAATTTTTCGAGTAACGGTGTGCGAGTGGTGAGGCCCCAAAGTTCTCCCAACGCGTTCTGGATGGCGCTAAAAGCGCACGTTTTTGCACGTTGCGCAAAAAGGTGCACACCAATCGTTAATAAAAGTCATAGCACACGATTCCCCCTTAAGGCGCACGTTTCTACGTTTTTACTTTTCGCGTTTTCTCAAAGCTGTGGGACTAGTTACGCGCCGAAGTTTTGTCCGGAAAATGAATAAGCAAAATAAATCCACACAATAACAGTAGTGCCTCTGGCAGAGGCACTCCTCCTCCATTGCAGAGCTATGGAGAAGGAGTGCCTCTTGGCCGTGGCACTAATTATGGAATAAAGTCCTGAGGGGCAACATCAATAATCTAAACTGATCTCTTCCTTCCATGTGAAGTCAGCTGTGGGGGCTGGTGTTCGTGCTCGGCCTGATCGGGTTTTCTCTGGGCATGACCGCCATCCCGACCTTCCCCGAGATCATCATCTGCGCGCAGTGAGTGTCCTCCCAGTTACACGGCATATAGCTTTAAAACCCGCTGCAGATTCCGAGCTGAAACAAATGTTCCGCAGGGAGAAGGGCTTGGACGACGGCCTCAGCACCCTGGGGATGGTCTCCGGCCTGTTCGGAGCCTTCTGGTCCATGGGGTGAGCGCCAGCGCCGAGTCATCGCTGCCCTTTGATCCTTATCTGTTCTGACGGGGACATTTGTGTTGTTGAAGGATGTTTTACGGCCCGACGGTGGGCGGCCTCATCACGCAGCATCTCAGCTTCCAGTGGGCGGCCACGGTCCAGGGAGGCATGTGCTTTCTGGCCGTAAGTCTCCACTACTTCTGCTTTTGTTTTTTAGCGTTTCACGCCATGTGACTCAAATTGAAACGATCAAGAGATGAGTCAATGTTTCCTTCGGGGCTGAAAAGAAAACAAATTAAGTGTTTTATTTAAGTGGCATTTAGGGTATTTGATTGGATTAAATGCGTGACGGCTGAAGAGTGGCGTGATGTTTCTGGGATGTTACGTAAACTGAAACTTCAGCGTCTTCTCCGTCCGCAGACTTTCCTCCTCGCGATTTACTCCCTGTGTTGTTCGAGACGGCAAAGGTAATCGTACGAGTTTAACTTCAACATTTACAGTGCGGTCTAAAGCGTGGGGATAAAAAAAAGGCTTCTGTTTGAATTGAAGGGAGCCGGCAGGTCGACGGCCGTCGGATGAGAGCTCTCCCCTGCTGACCGGATGACGAGGGAGGAGGACGACGGCGGCTTCACCCACTCGTGGAAACACCTTTGTCATGATGGTACTGTGTTTTCACGAGAGAAAAAGAAAGCACTGAGTGCAGTGACAACAAATGAGTATGTTGGTGCATCCTTGAGGGTCCAGATCACAACTCACATGAGACTTTTAAGTATTAGCAGCGTCTTGGATTTCACGCTGACGTTGACCACCAGATGTTTTAAGCAGCTCCAACCTGAGAAACTGTGAACACTGATCTCACTCTCTTCCTTTAACCCGGGGGTCGGCAACCCGCGGCTCCAGAGCGGCATGCAGCTCTTTAGCGCCGCCCTAGTGGCTCCTGGAGCTTTTTCAAAAATGTTTGGCCTTTTTTTCCTTTTTTTCTTCTTTATTTTCTCTTTATTTCCTTTTTTATTTTTTTTCCTTCTTTTTTTCATTTTTTCTATTTTCCTTTTTAATCTCGACATTTCGACTTTTTTCTCGAAATGTTGACTTTTTTCTCGACATTTCAACTTTTTTCTCGACATTTTGACTATTTCTTCAACCTTTCGACTTTTTTCTCAACATTTCGACTTTTTCCTCGACATTCCTCCTTTCACCATTTGCCTTCATTGTAAGGTTTATACAAGACTTTTCATTATTTGCGGCTCCAGACATATTTGTTTTTTGTGTTTTTGGTCCAATATGGCTCTTTCAACATTTTGGGTTGCCGACCCCCACTTTAACCGTTTACAGATTTCAGATGTAAATATATAGAAAAAAAATAAAAGAAACTGACGCGATCCTTGTGGACTCTGTGTTTGTTAGCGCCAGATGTGACAGAACCGGATGTTATATGCGACACATTGTTAAATAATATTATTCTATTACAGTACGTGATATCTTCTTAAATCAACTTATATAACACTAATAAGTAAGACGTGTGCATTAATCAAGTTAAAATTTATCAAAATGATTTAATGTTAATGACATAATCTCTTTACTACTTTCAGTTTCCTGTCGCTTGCTTCAAATGTTTTTTTCCTCCAAATGATGTTCAGAAATAAACATTTTCAAACGATTTCTCTTTTTTTATTTATAACATTTACAATTGTACATTAAATGGAGCTAAAATAGAACAGTTTGTGTGTTTTTCATCAGCAAAATATATAAAAATGTGCTTTGTAAACTGTATAAAATATACACTATTATATCATGCAATTTCTTTCTTTAAATTAAACAAATTAAAGGAGATTTCTGTATAAATTACAAACAGAATATAAACAGAAAAACACCTTGCGATGACGACGACTGAGGGAAGAAGCCTCCTGCTCGTCCACGGCTTCACGCGTCCGGCTCAAAGGCACCGTTGGAGTGGCCGGTCGGCCTCTGAGGGAGAGGCCGGTCCGCGGATCTCTCTCTCCGGCTGGTTGTGGTCGACTCTGAAGCGTCTGCTTCTGATAACGTGGCCCGGAACGACGCCGCAGGGACTCCTGGCTTCTTCACCTTCTTCTTCCTTCTACTTCTGTGGAAAACACGTATTTCTCCACTTAGAAATTCTTACAAAAATGGCAAGCCTGGATTAACTTCCTAGAAATATGATTGGGTAAAACTGTACTGTACCACCACCTTGTTTTTTTTATTTTATTATTATTAATTATTATTATTATTATTAATTTTTTTTTTTTTCAATGTCTTTTTTATTTTTATTTGATTTTATTTATTTTTACTTGTGAATATCTGTGTACAGGTACATGAGTGCCTGTGTAGATGAGTTTATGTGCATACATGCAGATCTATGCTATATGTATATGAATGCGTGTATGGCGGGACTTGTATGTACATACATATATAATTATCTGCTTAATAATATTATTATTATTATTATTATTATTATTATTATTATTATTATTATTATTATTATTTTCATATATTGGTATATTTTGTTTTATGTCTATTCTTTGTGCTGTCCTGTAATGTTAAAAGTTCAATAAAGAATAAATAAATAAAAAATATACCCTGGTATAAACCTGAGACCCCAGGTCTTAATCAATGGATGGACAGAGTTAGAGAAATATATGCTATGGAGAAGATGATTTTCTGTTTGAGGTCCAAAGGAGCGATTCTTCCACAGGAAATGGGTGAAATGGTATGCATTTATTGGAGGAATAAAGGACGCTATCAGTTAAACAGGTCACTTGATCTGATTGGACATTGTCATGACATAACATCATCTACATAGGAGCCCCCATGTTTCTGTCTGTTTTTTTTTGTTTGTCTGTTTGTTGTATAAGCTGAAAATACTAAATAAAAAGTTTAAAAAAAAAATAAAAAAATATACCAAAAAAGAAAACACGTATTTCTCTGAGTTTCCCTTGAAAATCTTGAAATCCCTCTCCTCCCTCCAGCGACCGCGACCTTTAGCGATCAGAGTAATCTGGACTGAACAGGAACGGGCCTCTCTCTCACCTGGTGCCGCCCAGCTCGGGATCGGTGTCCGAGAGGTTCGGCTCGGAGAGAAACCGGAGCTCCCCGGAAGAACTGACCGCAGCAGAAACCTAGAGACGTGATTACGTTAGTGACACCCTGAGGAACAGGAAGTGGTTCTGGACCACAACAGTACCAGTCACACTCTCATCATGCACTCTTGGAAAGCACACGGTACTCTGCAGCCTCGACACATTTCGTTGTATCTGTTATACAGTTTATAAGCAAGAAGGAGTAAGAATAAAATAGCAGTCTGCAGGTATTTGTCAGTATTTTATTCCCATCAAAGCTTTTTAAAATCCCTCTTTCAGCTCGGCAGTGTTCTCCTCGACCTCAGCCCATGTGACCTCCGGCATGCCACAGGGATCTATTTTGGGCCCTGTCCTAATTTCATTACACGTGCTGCCATTAGGGTCTATAATTCCCTGTCACAATGCCTCCTTTCAGCTGTATGCAGATGATGTGTAAATCTATCTGCCAATCAAGCGCCCTGGGATCCGTCCACAGATGCTGAGACGACATTAACTCCGGCTGCAGATGCATCAATTCATTCACAGCAGAAACCTCAACACCTAAGAACTGAGGAACGACAGATAAGACAAAACCCAACTTCTTCATCTTTGAATCCACATGAAAAGTACCATATTTTCTGGACTATAAGCTGCACCCGCTCTATTTAAAAAAAAAATAATTAAAAAAAGATATACAAGCCTTATCCGCTCTATTTAAAAAAAAAAATATGCAAGCCGCAGATATTTATGTAGTTAGATTAGATATTTACTACATGTACAGAAGGATTTTGAACTGTAAATGATGTACATGTTTGTACCTAAATAGATCTTTCCTAACAGTGTCTTTTAACACGGCAGCAACTTTGCTGATTAAAACGGGACAGAACCAAGAGAAAATAACCGGTATTTATTTATCTATTTATCTGTTTGAAATCTGCTTCTACTTCTATCTGCTAAAGAAGAAGTAGCGTATTCTTCTTTGCATTTATTTTGTCTTAGTTTTGATTCTAATTCCGGTTAGAGCGCCCCCTAGTGGTGGAAGAAAAATCCACAGAATAGAATAACCTTTGTATAAACTGCATGGTTGAAAACCTATGAAAAAAGTAGCGGCTTATAGTCCAGAAAATACGGTAACCCAAATCAAGGACATAGTCAAGGGGCAACTTTAGAAGAGAGCCTCCGTTAAGACTTTTGCTCACATGTCTGGGTAAAGTTTGACAACCTATTTGTTTTTGTTAGAACAAATCTATAGAAGGAATTTTAGCGGTGTTGTCATCTTGAATTGTTTAGCTGGTGACCACTAGAGGCGCTAGAATATTCAAGTTCTCAATTCAGGCATATGGTCAGTTTTGGTCAACCTGTACAATTTCTATGCATAATTATTAAACATTGTATATCTAAGGAAATTGCCTAGCTACGTAGCTGCTTAAATAAGCATAACATCCCATTACTGGTTAGAATGCAAAAAAAAAAAAAAGATGCTTATTATGTGTGTGTTAAAAACACCTATAAAAAAAGTCATATTTTTAACCAATATTGGACAAAATATAGCAATACAATTAAAAAAATTGTTTTCAATTGATGTTTTATCCATTTCCCTAAATATAAAATCTTGAACATTGAAGATTCTGCATATAAACTGTACATTTTGACCATTATTGTGACCATATGCATGAATTGAGTATTTGAATGTTACAGCGCCTCCAGTGGTCACCAGCAAAAAAATCCAAGATGACAACACCCCTATTATTCCTCCTAGGGGTTCCTTCTAACAAAAAAATAAGGTTGTCAAACTTTACCCAGAAGCGTGAGCATAGTTATCAATCTTAGGGTTTGCCCCCTGACTAACGAGTGCCGTGTTACTCGGTGTTCTTACCCGGGTCGGTGTTGATCTTTCAGCAGCTTCCTTGGGCAAAGCTGCAGACTCTCCACTGAAATCTCCTACAACAATCAAAATAACCGGGATGAGGAGTGTTTACCAAACACAAAAACCTATCTAGGGTGAGAGTGTATGATCCACTTACTCTGATCTACTACATAGGAAGCCAGAAAGTATCCCTGCACCCCGCTGACCAGCCGCCCAAACCACCAGGTGTCGTTGTCCTTGTACAGAACTTGGACGACGTCGCCGCGGCGAATCGTCAGTTCGTCAGACCGAGCCGCTTTGTAGTCAAAGAGGGAAACGACCTACGGAGGGAAGACGAAGCGGAGAGGTGAGAGCGGTTCACACGGAGGTCGGAGAGCGGCCTGGACGCTGCAGCAGATACCTACCACCTGCTGGACCCGACCAGACTCTGGTTCCATGTGGACTCCCGGAGCCAGGCGGTCAGGAGTCTGGGGACGGGAGAACATTTCTGTAAAATTATAGCCTGACACGATTGTTCCATATATGACCTACTGTGTTGAAGTTTGGGGAAATGCCTGTAAAACATATATTCATTTTGCAAAAAAGAGCCATAAGAATAATCAGTAGAAAACGATATAGAGATCCAACAAATCCATTATTCCTTCAGTTACAATTGTTGAAATTTCATGAATTAGTAGATTATAGTATTCTGCAAATTATGTTTAAAGCTCATAAAAAAACTTTACCAATCAACATTCAGAAAAGATTTGATAAAAGAGAAAGCAAGTATAACTTAAAAGGAACAGAGATTTAAAAAAAACAAGATTCAGGACTAAATTGATGGAACGTTGTGTTTCTGTGAAAGGAATCAGTTTATGGAACAATCTGAATAAAGAAAACAAAGAATACAAATCAAACATTACATTCAAAAGAACAATTAAAGCCTGTATGTTAAGTAAATACAATGAAATATGTTAGTTAAGTTTGATTGAGATCCCCATAGACGGCGGTAATTTTATTTTATTTTAGTTTTTTATTTACTTAGTTGTTATTTTTTTAAATTTTTTATTTATGTTATTTGTGAATTTATTTCTTGGAAAAAGGGGCAGATTAGATAAGATTCTTCTTCTTTCTGCTCCATTTTCATTCACAATTTATGAACATTTGTATTTGTATTTGTATTGAATGGTTTGTTTTATTTTTTGAATGAAATAAAGAATAAAATGAAATGAAAAATGAATGAAGCAGAAACACATCCCCAACTCTTACCGTTTGTAGTTTAAAAGACCCTTTTGGACGCTGACCGACCGGACTGAATCCCCCTGAAAAACAGTAAAAATATTACACAATTCAACATCTTGTGTTTCATTTCATTTATTTATTTAGCACAAATTTGGAGGGATGGAGGGAATGAAGCCCGAAGGGCTTGTACAGAGTTCCACTCCCATCAACAACTGTGATGAAATAACAAAGATAATGTACAACATGGAACGTGGATACAAGGTCTGGATTACATTAAAGATAAAGACATTCAAGGTTAAGACAGAATAAGATGTTTTTTTATTAACTTTCTGAAGGAGCTAAAAGATAATGTTGACTTCAGCGACACATTCAAGTCATTCCAGAGTTTTGGATCTAAATTGATGACCAGATGTTGGAAAGAAGGGTAAATGAAGATTGGCACTGTGTCTACTTGGATATGAATTAAAATCAGATGAAAAAGTAAAAAACTGCTGGAAAGTGTCAGGAACATCATGTTTTCTATTCATAAACTTATGCACAAACAAGCATGAGTGAAAAACATTAAGTGTATGAATGGATAATAGTGAATATTTCATAAAAAGAGGTGCAGATGGTTCATATCGACCAGACTGAGTTTTGGATTATCAGTAATTGGTTGAGAAAAGTTGGATAAGTTGCAGACCAGACAATATTGCAATAATTCATATATGGAACTATAATCCAGAGTCAAGTGATCAGAGGGACGGATCACGGGACAAACCTTTTTCAGTTTGTCAAGCATTTTCATTGATCTTTTGCAAACTTGATTAATATGATTATTCCAATTTAGACCTTCATCCAAATCAACACCCAGAAATTTTGTGTGTGATACTTGAAGGATTTCAGTTCCGTTAATTAATATTTTGCATAAGGTTTATTTTTGTTGCAGAAGATCATAAAGATTTCTTTACATTTAGAGTTAGCTTATTGATCTAGAACGGGGGTCGGCAACCCACGGCTCTAGAGCCGCATGCGGCTCTTTAGCGCCGCCCTAGTGGCTCCTGGAGCTTTTTCAGAAATGTTCGACCTTTTTTCTCCTTTTTTCTCTTCTTTTTTTTCTTCTTTTTTCTTCTTTTTTTCTTCCCTTTTCCTTTCCTTTTTAATCTCGACGTTTTGATTTTTTTCACGAAATTTTGAATATTTTCTCGACTTTTCGACCTTTTTTCCAAAAAAAATCTTCCCCCAGTTATAACTAATATAGATACATGCAGCATGTCTTGCCTTCATTCTAAGGCTGATACAAGACTTTTATACAAGATTTTTTGCGGCTCCAGACATATTTGTTTTTTGTGTTTTTGGTTCAATACGGCTCTTTCAACATTTTGGGTTGCCGACCCCTGATCTAGAACTAATTAGAAACAGAGTTCATGTAGAAAAACTGGTGACAACGACACCCTTCCTGTTGGTCCAGCGGCCTTGAGCCTCTGGAGGCATTTCTTCCACAGCTTTCCCTGCCGGTACGTAGTGCAGCGCTAATCTGCACACTGAGCCGACCTCGTGTCCCGCAGCTCCAGCTAAAGCACTAAGTGGTCCGACACAAACAACGGCGTGATTATCAGAGCCGGCCACTTACGGTGCTGCGAGTTCAGAGCTGCCTGGGGGATCAGCTGCTCTGCCACCGAGCCGGAGACCTGCAGCCTGGAGTGCGGTGACAGGAGGGATGGAGACGGCAGCGAGGCGTTTAATCCCATCTGGGGAAAAAAGTTGCATTTCAGAGTGGCGGCTATTTCACCTTTAACTTTTAATATGACTTCACATGTTGGAGCTTCTGATATTGAAGTCATAATTACATTTAAATCATACAAATCTAAATCTAAAGCAGTATCTGGGCACTTTAAGGATTCTGTTCATTGATCTTTTGAGTCTATTTGCTTTAAAACTACAGTAATGTGCAAAAGTTAGTCCTCAAATCGGTTCCTTCGTTAAAAATACATGTACAAATAAAACAAAATTATTTATTTAAAATGTTTTTTTTAATCACTTGCAGTACTAAGCACTTCCTTTACTGCTTCCATAAGATTCAGGAGCGTAAATTTCACCCTGCTGCTGCTAAACATCAGCCCTCGATGATCGGCAGGATTCAAGTATGTGCTAACGTAATGCCAAAAGGGAAAGACGTCAGCAGTGAGAAGAGATTGTTGATGCATATCAACAATGCGTAAAGCGTTACAAAAACATTTTCTAAAAAATATGTGTTTAATGTTCTTAAGCGAGAAAGATCATTCGTAAGTGGAAAACATCCGAGTGAGTCGTAAATCTTCCCGGGAGGTGATGTCCCAGCTAATTTACCCCAAGATCAAACCAACAAAACCAAGAGCTGTATCTCCACGAAATCACAATTTAAAAAAAAAATAGGAGAAAGCAATGTCTGGCTAAAAAAAATACATCAAACCACGATTAAAGCTTTTAGGAACTAAAGCAATGTAGCAAAGAATTATGGGTCTAAGTACCTCCACGGATGTGAGACTGATGGGACATGTATTGTTGCTAAAGATGCATCTACAAGCTCCTGAATCGTGAAGGTACTTAGTGTTGCCCACACAACTTTCCCTTTGTGGCTTTACTTTTGGTCAATAAAAGTGAAGAGTTTTAGTGCTTTTGTTTCTCTGAGGTTGTTTATCACGAATCCCAAAGACAATAACGTGACAGTTATTTAAGTTTTACATAAAGACAAAAATAGGATTAAAAGAAGTGCACCGACTTTTTACAAAACTCCTTTAAACCGAGTACTGAGAACAATTCAAAGAAACAAAAAAGGCTCAGTGCAGTTACATCACCATGGATGAACTTTTACTAAGAAAAAAGGAGCATCAATTAAAAAACAAAAACAATCCAAAAAAAAACAAACTTACTGCGCCCGTATCAGATGCAAAGCTCCTTCCTGTGTGACTGAGGCCTGATTTGTCTGATAAATGATAAAACAAAGCATTTATATAAAGAAATACTAGTAGAAGATCAACCAAACGTGATGTTGTAGGAGTATATCTTATATGAATTAATTTCAGTACCGTGATCCTGAATTAATCCAGAGGCTGGGGACCTCCGACGTGGCTCCTAAAGAGTGAAAATATGAACTTTAGTTTGACATTTTGTGACAATAAGTAATAATAAAGACTCAGACTTAGTTAAAGAGGGAACATATATACAAGAACTGAGTCCAGCTGCTCCTTGACAGACTGCATCTTCAGTGCGAGTCTGGCCGCGTGGGCGAACTGGTCCAAGGCCGAGGAAGCAGACGTGTCGCGGAGCGTGGCGAGGTCGGGCGTGTTTCTGAAGGTCCAGGTGTCTGCAGACACCGACCTGCTGGCGGCTTTGATGCTCTGCATCTCCAGCTGGGAAACTGCACACAACAACAGGACATTTTTACCTGCCATTGTTTATGGTATGTTTATGTAAAAATTGCTCGGGGGTTCATGTTCTGGGTCTCTGGAAAAAGCCTAGAGCAGCGGTCGGCAACCCAAAATGTTGAAAGAGCAAAAACACAAAAGACAAATATGTCTGGAGCCGCAAAAAATGAAAAGTCTTGTATACGCCTTAGAATGAAGACAACGCATGCTGCATGTTTCTATATTAGGTGGAACTGGGGGGAGATTTGTTTTTAAATTATGCACTTTGAGAAAAAAGTCAAAATGTCGAGAAAAAAGTCTAAATGTCAAGATTAACGTGAAGTACAATCTTGAGAAAAAAGTCTAAATGTCAAGAAAAAAGTCTAAATGTTGAGAAAAAAGTCTAAATGTCAAGATTAACGTTGAAGTACAATCTTGAGAAAAAAGTCGAAATGTCGAGAAAAAAGTCGAAATGTCGAGATTAAAAAGGAAAGGAAAAAAGAAAAAAAGGAAAAAAGAAAAAGAAAAAAAAGGAAAAAAAAGAAAAAAGGAAAAGAAGAGAATAAAAAAGAGAAAAAAGGAAAAAAGAGAAAAAGAGAGAAAAAAAGGAAAAAAAAGGTCAAATATTTTTGAAAACGCTCCAGGAGCCACTAGGGCGGCACTAAAGAGCCGCATGTGGCTCTGGAGCCGCGGGTTGTCGACCCCTGGTCTAGAGACAACTTCTGTTGTAATAGATGCTATATACATAAAATTGAATTGAAAATTGAATTGGTTGGTACAGCACATGCACACACATGGCCCCACTGACTCTGTTAAAGGGGACATGGGATTCAAAATACTTAATCTCCAACCAACTTCCCACGATGCTGCAAGAGCCATCAAATATCTGACCCCTCCTCTAACGCCAGCCGCTGTAAAGACCTGGTTCTACTGTCATTCTGTGGTATTTTGATCAAAACATGTCACTGAGACCTCAAGAAATAAGTTTAAAATAAAAAAAAAGTTTAACAACCTTTTAAAGCCCAGTGCAGTGAAATCCTTGGCTGAAGGAGTTGCTGGACTACATACAGGGAGGTGAAACGTCTGCTGAAAACAAAACCAACCTTTGCGATCGTGCAGGTACACGTGCACCGGCTGGCTCCGACCGAAGGCGCAGAAAGCGACCATGTTCTCGTGAGGGTGGAAAGCGACGCCGTGGAGGGCAGTGGGGTAACAAAGCTCCGAGTAGACCGCCACTTGGTCTCCTGGGAGAAAATCAATCAATCGATCAGCCGGTGTCATACGGTGGCCGACGAGGGTCAAACCCACTGCAACGGCCTGATGCGTCTCAGTTAAGGAAAACGGCTTCAAGTACAGAAACGATTCAAATTCACAAACCCAAAACGAGGAACAAAAAGAGGAACGTGGTGCAAATGAAAAAAATGTACTGCAAAAAACAAAGACAGATGCAGCATCATCAAACGCTGCAAATAGAGAAACGATGCAAAGCACAAAACGATATAAGACAAGAAACCATCTTCAAAAGAAAAACGCTTCATAACCGGTCACTACAACCGGAAGTGCTCCAAACCTGCAGGGGGCGCAGCTGACTGAACCTTCCTTCCTTCCTTCTTTCCTCCTGCTCTCTCCTTCCTTCTTTCCCTCCTTCCCTCCTTCCTTCCTTCCTTCCTTCCTTCCTTCCTTCCTTCCTTCCTTCCTTCCTTCCTTCCTTCCTTCCTTCCTTCCTTCCTTCCTTCCCTTCCTTCCTCCCTCCCTTCTTCTCTTCCTCTTTTCTTCCTCTTTTCTCCCTTCCTTCCTTCCTTCCTTCCTTCCTTCCTTCCTTCCTTCCTTCCTTCCTTCCTTCCTTCCTTCCTTCCTTCCTTCCTTCCTTCCTTCCTTCCTTCCTTCCTTCCTTCCTTCCTTCCTTCCTTTTCTCCCATCCTTCCTTCCTTCTTTCTTTCTTTCCTTCTTTTCATTCTCCCTTCCTCCCTTCCTTCCTTCCTCCCTCCCTCCCTCCCTCCCTCCCTCCCTCCCTCCCTCCCTCCCTTCCTTCCTTCCTTCCTTCCTTCCTTCCTTCCTTCCTTCCTTCCTTCCTTCCTTCCTTCCTTCCTTCCTTCCTTCCTTCCTTCCTTCCTTCCTTCCTTGACCCGAAGACAGCACAAAGGTTTTTGTACCTCGTTTTGAGTTTGTGAATTTGCATCGTTTCTCTATTTGCAGCGTTTGATGATGCTGCATTTGTCTTGGTTTTTTTGCAGCACGTTGAGTTTTTTCATTTGCACCACGTTCCTCTTTTTGTTCCTCGTTTTGAGTTTGTGAATTTGAATCGTTTCTGTACTTGAAGCCGTTTTCCTTACCTGAGACGCGTTAGGCCGTTGCAGTGCGTTTGGCCCTTGTCGGCCACCGTAGCGTCAAGTTGTAAACTATCAAAAAGGGAATTGATTAACTGAAAAAAGGAGAAAACCTTCTCACCTGTGTCAGTATTCCAGACGTACGCCATCCCGTCCTCACTCCCAGAGAAAATGAAACTCCCACATGGGGTGAAGGTGCTGTAAATCCTCTCTCGGTAGTTTATGGCTCCGGTGTACTTCTTCACCGCCAGGCTGAATCAGAACATGACGGAGTATTGATTAGGAATGGCTGTTTTCACCTCAGACGTGGGTGCGTTTGTTCTCTGGACTCACATCCTCAGGTCCATCACCCTCAGGACGCTGTCCTTGGCGTGGATCAGCAGGCAGCGGCCGTTCGGGTGCAGCTGCAGCATGTTGACCGGGACGCCGCTCAGGTCGCTCTCCTGGAGTTTCTGTCGACAACGTTGAGAATCACAGAATAATAAATAATTCTGTTTTAACTCGGTGTGTTTACTCGGTGTGTTTAACCCTGACCTAATTCTCCTGTCCTTCTTTCCTCCTACTCTCTCCTGTCCTTCTTTCCTCCTACTCTCTCCTGTCCTTCTTTCCTCCTACTCTCTCCTTCCTTCCTTCCTTCCTTCCTTCCTTCCTTCCTTCCTTCCTTCCTTCCTTCCTTCCTTCCTTCCTTCCTTCCTTCCTTCCTTCCTTCCTTCCTTCCTTCCTTCCTTCCTTCCTCCTACTCTCTCCTTCCTTCCTTCCTTCCTTCCTTCCGTCCTTTTTGCCTTCCTTCCTTCTTCCCTTCCTTCCTTCCTTCCTTCCTTCCTTCCTTCCTTCCTTCCTTCCTTCCTTCCTTCCTTCCTTCCTTCCTTCCTTCCTTCCTTCCTTCCTTCCTTCCTTCCTTCCTTCCTTCCTTCCTTCCCTTCCTTTCTTCCTTCCTTCCTTCCTTCCTTCTTTTTTCCCTTCCTTTCTTCTTTCCTCCTGCTCTCTCCTTCCTTCTTCCCTTCCTCTTTTCTTCCTTCATTCTTTTCTCCCTTCCTTCCTTCCTTCCTTCCTTCCTTCCTTCCTTCCTTCCTTCCTTCCTTCCTTCCTTCCTTCCTTCCTTCCTTCCTTCCTTCCTTCCTTCCTTCCTTCCTTCCTTCCTTCCTTCCTTCCTTCCTTCCTTCCTTCCTTCCTTCCTTCCTTCCTTCCTTCCTTCCTTCCTTCCTTCCTTCCTCTCTTCCTCCTTCCTTGACCTGAAGACAGCACAAGGGTTAATGAAATCACAGTCTGGTGATGTATTTTCCTCTTTCATTTACTGATGTAGTATATATGTAGTATAGAGGTTTGCACCTTTTCCAGGGACCAGTGACGACACGGCTGCTGCCGCGGCCGGCCCTCGTTCACCGATGTTTTCCACACAATGATGAGGCCCGTGTTGTCTGCAGAGAACATTCTGGTTCCTAGTTTTAGAAAGAAAAGTTACAGAAACACCATAAATGAGAGAGAAAGTTGTAGACTTATCTGCAGAGGAAAACTGCAAACCTTCCGAGTCGAAGCAGACTGAGTTGATGAAGCTTGCGTGACCCTCCAGCTCCCGCAGCAGCTGGCCGTTCACGTCGCTGACGTCCAGCCTCCACACGCGCACCAGGCAGTCGTAGCTGCCGGTCACCGCCAGGTTCTGGGCGCCGGGGTGGTACTGAGCGCAGTACACGAAGGACGGGTGAGGGAGCACCTTGTGGGCCGCACCCTGGAGCCGCTCCACGTCCCACTCTCTGAGGGAGACATTTTTTTGATTTGATTTATTTTATTTTTGTACATGTAAAAAAAAAAAAGAAACAACACTTCATGAGAAGTTTAAGAAAACAACAACAAAACAAAGAATTTCATCCTTTAAAACTTGCTAACTTGATTTACATGTATGTATGTATATATATATATATATATATATATATATATATATATATATATATATATATATATATATATATGTGTATATAAAGAAGGAATGAAGGAAGGGAGGAAGGAAGGAAGGAAAGAAGGAAGGAGAGAGCAGGAGGAAGGAAGGAAGGAAGGGAGAACACAAGGAAAGAAGGAAGGAAGGGAGAAAAGAGGAAGGGAAGAAGGAAGGTATACATACATATATATATATATATATATATATATATATATATATATATATATATATATATATATATATATATATATATATATATATTATATATATATATATATATATATATATATATATATATATATATATATATATATATATATATATATATATATATATATTATATATATATATATATATATATATATATATATATATAAAATTTGCTGCCCATTTCTGTACATAAATATAAACTAATCTACCCATTCACCCAATAGTGTTATATCAGGCCCCTAAAATCCGCTAAACCCCTTCCTCTTTGTACCTCGTGAGAATCATGTTTTTATATTTGTTTTTAAACTGGTTAATTTTTGGACATTGTTTTAATTCTGAATCCATTCTGTTCCATAGTTTAACTCCACTGACTGATATAGAAAATATTTTCATAGTTGTTCGTGTTCTACGAGTCTTAAAATTTAGAGTACCCCTTAAATCATACCTCCCCTCTCTGTCATAAAACATTTCCTGCAAGTGAGAAATGGTGGAAATACACTTGCCTCACGGTTCCGTCGGAGGAGGCCGACAGCAGGCGCCGGTCGTCTCTGGACCAGCAGAGGTCGTACACGATTTTCAGATGTCCACTGAAAGCAGCCAACACTTTACCGGAGGGAATCTCATACACTGAAATAAAAACAAAAACTAAATTCATTAACTGGATTCAGGAAATGTCTACAACTTTACCTCTGGAAAAGATTACTTACATTATAAAGGAGAAACTATCATTATTTCCAAACATTTGGGGTCCTTTTATGGAATATATGGAGAGTGTGGATTTAAGCGGTCTGGGGAGTTACCAGCGATCCTCTGCAGTGTTCTAAAACCATTTCCTTTCTTTTGATACTTGATTTATTTTATTCTGTTTGAATTGTACATTCAAGTTTGTATTTCTGAACTTTGCACAACAGTGAAGAAAAAAATAGAGAAACCTACTATTGCATTCACTTGAGAAAAAAAATCTGCTGTTTTTCTGAATTAACGAGATAATTACTTGTTCTACTGATCCTGGAGAAAAGTTGCAATGCAGAGCAGAATTATTTTTTTTCACTAAAACTTTTCCGGGAGATATTTATCTTGTTAATTCAGAAAAACAGAGCAGATTTTTTTTTTCTCAAGTGAATGCAATACGCTTCTGTAGAAACCTTTGTTGTTTTGATTGTTTTACTTTCTTGTTTTGTTTGGGGTTTTATTTAATTATTTTATTTTTTTAATTTAATTAATTTTTTTTTTCCTTTCTTTCTTTTTTCTCTTTCTTTTTTTCATATAAAACTAAACTGAGTGTTGCTTTATGATATCTCATAAATACCTGACTTGTAAGGAAATATGATTCGAATGCTGGACAATAATTCAGCTGCCCTTTATGTTTCCTTTTATGTAAGAGCATGAGCTCTTACTTTTGTTTATCACTGGAAGGATTTTGAAAACCAAATAAAGAAACAAACATATTCTCACTTTTCCAGAGCAGAATAAGTGGCCTGCGGTTGCTCAGGTGACGTGTTTCTCACCTACAACGGGGAAAGCATCTCTATCTGCACAAGCTGCAGCCAGGATGGTTCCAGCGTGAGAGAACAGCACGGTGAGACATCCCATCTGACCGCCACGAAACGCCAGGACGTGCTTGTTAGGAACCCGACACATCTGCAAGAGCAAACCTCCGTCAGGATTTGATCAAATCTATTGGTTGATAAAAGCGTGTGGCGTCTCCCCACCTGACCGGGCAGCCGGCTCCATCTCAGAGTCGGCTGCTTGCCGATGCTGCTGCTGCTGGTCGGTTCTGTCAGGGTTCGCTTGGTGGCCTCGTTCTGCAGCTCGCTGTAGGAGGTGCTGCCTCTCTCCTCCTGCAGCGCCATCATGGACCGGATGCTGGGGTCCACCTGCGGAGCCAAGAGCAGCTCAGCTTTCTTTCTTTCTTTCTTTCTTTATTTGCACCATAAAAGAGTAATAATATGTGCGGTTAAAAAGAGGTTAAAAAACCCTGTACGGGCTTATAAAAAGCACCTCCCCAAGGAAATAAAAGAATTAAATAAATCAACAATAATACTGGTATTCACAAAAATAAACTAGAAGAAGAAGCTATAACAACAGACAATAAGAAAGCAAACAACATGAGCAGGGAACGCAAAAAACAAAAACATGAGAGTATGTAGGGCAGGGGTCTGCAACCCAAAATGTTGAAAGAGCCGTATTGGACCAAAAACACAAAAAACAAATATGTCTGGAGCCGCAAAATTGAAAAGTCTTGTATCAGCCTTAGAATGAAGGCAAATGGCGAAAGGTGAAATGTCGAGAAAAAAGTAAAAATGTCGAAATTATTGTTGAAGTACAATCTCGAGAAAAAAGTGGAAATCTTAACAAAAAAGTGGAAATGTTGAGAAAAAAGTGGAAATGCCGAAAAAAAAAGTCGAAATGTCGAGAAAAAAGTAAAAATGTCGAAATTAATGTTGAAGTACAATCTCGAGAAAAAAGTGGAAATGTTAGCAAAAAAGTGGAAATGTCGAGAAAAAAGTCAAAATTTCGAGAAAAAAGTACAGTCTCGAGAAAAAAATCGAAATGATAAGTCTTAACTTAAACATTTTGATAGAAGAGGATGATTCAACAATGAACTGATAGGAATTCCAGATCAAGGAGCCTCTATAAGCAAATGAAGTTTGTTACTGTGTCTTGTGTTGTAAGAATGGACCTGAGAGTTGGCTGTAAAGAATTCATGAAAAGATTTGGAAAGCAAGTGGGAAAGATGGATACATTTATGAATAAATATGCATGATTGAAGTATGTTTATATCGTATACTGACAATATGTGAAGTTTCCTAAACAGATCTTCATCAGAGCATCCGACACAGACGGCAAAACTGACATCCAGCATGTCAAATCTGGCATTGATCCGCATAAATGTAGCAACAGACTACGTCAGCGATTAAAGCTGCATGGGGAAATGAGTTTGGGTTGCAGATCCCTGACGAGATCTGGAACGGGAGCCCAGAGGTGATTAATACAGTACGTTGTTAGGATTTATTAAATTGTTTAAAGGTTTGAAGGGTTTTTCTATAAGATTCTACACTGGTGGGTTTTCTCTATTTGCAGGGTCAACTGGGTCGACTAGGCTGTTAAATAGTGTTTCTTTAGGTGAAGAAAATGAAGAGAAACACATGATTTAACACTGATGGGTCTCCTCCGTTATCTGGGTTGACATCTTAAGTAGGAAGCAATAAACGGGGACATACAGCTGAAGGTCTGATATGTTTGGCAGATGGGATTCACGTACAAAGAACACCTCCCTTTTTAGTATAAATACGACTGGATCCACCGTTTGCATTTCTCTCCTGCCTATGTGGTTTGAGAGAGGTTTACCTCCGGCTGGAAAACATTGTGGATGATATAATAAAGCTTGTAATAACTTGTAATAACAAACGAACATGCAGATCTTTCAACGTGCTCCATTCACTCGACGCATTGCCTCATTCAGTTTCGGGTTCTACACCAAATTGAAGCTCCATAAGCTCATTCCAAATATTTCCCCACAATGTGATAAATGCAACATAGATGAGGCAACCCATGTCCACAGCTTCCTTCTCTGTCTGAAGTAGGGCTGGGCGATATATCGAGATTTTAATATATATCGATATATTTTCAAACGCGATATGGTACGAGACAATATCGTTTATATCGATTTAAAAAAAAATGTATATATATATATATATATATATATTTTTTTTTTTATGATTTTGATATAGCTTATTTTGTGACAAATTGACTTGGGACTTGAGATTTGCACAAATGTTTTGTTATTTGCACAACTGTCAACCTCAGTGGAAAAGTCTGCCTGTTACTGTCTACATTGTATTAATTGTACAGTGTATTTTAATTTAATTGTTATGCAGGAAAGGGATATTTGTTTTATTTTATTCAAGAAGCATTTTTATTCTATATATGCAGGCAGTTTATTTTTATTCCATTTGTTTTATACATTTTGATATTGTGCAGACCTCTGTTAATAAAGGAACCTGTGTGACATTTGGCACGAGGCTTTGTATTAAAACTGACTGTTTTTTTAAGGGTTTGCCTCAGAAAAAAATGAAGCTAACAGAGATGCTAACAGAGATGCTATGCTATAATGCTTTGGGGGAAACCCCAATTATGTCACAGAAAAAATATCGATATATATCGAGTATCAACATTCAGCTAGAAAATATCGAGATATGACTTTTGGTCCATATCGCCCAGCCCTAGTCTAAAGATAGATAAATACTGGAAAAAAATGTTCAAAACTTTCTCTGAGATTCTTGGTTTCCCGTATTGAACGGGTACCAAGTACTTCTTCCTGTTTAAACGATCACATAAGTGTGGGACCTATCTTCCTCCTATAGTGGCGAGCATAGCTGCCTTCCAAGCAGTTGACCTGGGTTTGATTCCCCGCCATCGCAGCTCAACTTTTTGTACGCCAAAACCTCCAGACACAGAGACAGTTTCTTCCCCCGAGCTGTTGCTCTGATGAATCTCATCACTCATAGACTCTCAGAGAATCAATCACTGTGCAATAATAATAATAGTAATGATAATAATAATAATATACACCTTTCACTTTTTTTTTTAAATTTTATATATGTTAATAAGAGGCATTTGTCTATTTACTGTACAGTGAGCGATAATAACCGGAGTCAAATGCCCTGTCTGGCATGTTCAAACTTGGCCAATAAAACCTGATTTCTGATTCTGAACCTGATCCTATCTTGGTTATACTGGGAATCTGTACCAGCATGGACAAGAGCACAGCACCAACTTCTCTCCTACCGTCTGATTACAGCCCAAAAAATAATATTGACTTTCTTGAAGAAAAAGGAAGTTCCTACTTTTAAGCTGACGCAATTTGACAAGATCTGGCTGCCCCTCGTCCACTACGACAATAACCCATAGTGGACACTCTTGATAGTTAGTTGTCCACTAGTATTTTCCACTCTGTCTTATCAAAATGATTATTTCCCATTACTACCTCTATTGTTACACACTACAGTATGTACTGAGCAGAAGAGGTGGGAGGGCTTTTCTTATGTACCTGTGTATCGTGTGTTGTGATGTTATCTATCTGTTTTGTTTTTGTTCTTCTTAAAAGAAAATGTACACTGCATTCATGTCCTACAGCTCAAATATTTTCTTCAATAAAATATATTTGACAGGAAAAGAGAATGTAGCAGCAGACTTACGTGCTCCGGGAGTTTGATCCCCTTCACCGTGACATAAAGGGTGGATGTGTATTTGGTTCTCGGGGACTTCCTCCACCACTCCACCACCTCTATTGTCTTAGCTTGTCTCTTGGTCCGAAGTGGAGGGCAGAAGAGCTGCAGGCGAAGTTTGCTGTCAACGTTGAGGACCCCGTTTGTACCAACGAGCTGGAAGATGAAGGTAAACACGGCGTCAACTAGGGCTGGGCGATATATATCGAGTATACTCGATGTATCTCGGCTTCTACTCTGTGCGATGTACAAAATTACTGTATCGTGAATATTCGAGTATAGATTGTCACGCATTTGCTCTAAGGCATTAAATTACAGGGTTTTCTCACTCTCTCGTCTCGTCTCTCCTTCTCAGAGACATAAAACAAGCGCACCCAGTTACATACGTCATTCACGTACTGTCATGCGTACATCATCATACGCCCAGCAGAAAGGCAGCGGCAGCAGGTGTCAGTGCTGCTGTCCAATCCGCCGGTTCAGTTCCACCTAACTTTCCCAAACTCGGCCTGTTTGTGCCGTGAGTTCATCCACGCGGTTGCTACGCGCGACGGACTCTTTTCAAAGCAAATCGGTTTAGTAAAGACGGGAGGGGATGTTTTCTCCTCGCACGACGCGCTGATGCAGCTCCAACTATCCACTCAGTATAACACGCGTCGACGCAGCCGAGCCTTTTAGAGCTGAGAAACGTCACCTAGTGTTGCTTAAATGTATTAAACAAAGTAAAACAAGACTATATGACGTCATATTTCTAAAAGTAAGTGAAAGTGATGCAAAGTAAAGGAGGAGAGGATGAAACATTGCAATCCCAAAAGACCAATACAATTAGTCTGAATATAAAGGTGCTGTAAAGGCCCTCCTTCTCAGAGCAGCTCATCCTGGTAAAACCAGGTAAAACTGGGTAAAACCGGGTCAAACCGGGCAAAACCAGTCAAAACCAGGTAAAACCGGGTAAAACCAGGTAAAACCGGGTAAAACCGGGTAAAACTAGGTAAAACCGGGTAAAACCGGGTAAAACCGGGTCAAACCGGGCAAAACCGGGTAAAACCAAGTAAAACCGGGTAAAACCGGGTAAAACCGGGCAAAACCAAGTAAAACCAGCTAAAACCGGGTAAAACCGGGTCAAACCGGGTCAAACCAGGTAAAACCGGGTAAAATCGGGTAAAACCAGGTAAAACCAGGTAAAATCGGGTAAGACCAGGTAAAACCGGGTCAAACCGGGTAAAACTGGGTAAAACCGGGTAAAACCGGGTAAAACCGGGTCAAACCGGGTCAAACCGGGTAAAACCGGGCAAAACCAGGTAAAACCGGGTAAAACCAGGTAAAACCGGGTAAAACCAGGTAAAACCGGGTAAAACCGGGTCAAACCGGGTCAAACCGGGTAAAACCAGGTAAAACCCGGTAAAACCGGGCCAAACCGGGTAAATCCGGGTAAAACCAGGTAAAACCAGGTAAAACCGGGTAAGACCGGGTAAGACCGGGTAAAACCAGGTAAAACCGGGTAAAACCAGGCCAAACTGGGTAAATCCGGGTAAAACCGGGTCAAACCGGGCAAAACCAGTCAAAACCAGGTAAAACCGGGTAAAACCAGGTAAAACCGGGTAAAACCGGGTAAAACCGGGTAAAACCGGGTAAAACCGGGTAAAACCAGGTCAAACCAGGTCAAACCGGGTCAAACCGGGTAAAACCGGGTCAAACCGGGTCAAACCAGGTCAAACCAGGTAAAACCGGGTAAAATCGGGTAAGACCAGGTAAAACCAGGTAAAACCAGGTAAAATCGGGTAAGACCAGGTAAAACCGGGTAAAACCGGGTCAAACCGGGTAAAACCGGGTAAAACCGGGTAAAACCGGGTAAAGCCGGGTAAAGCCGGGTAAAACCGGGTAAAACCGGGTAAAACCGGGTAAAACCGGGTCAAACCGGGTAAAACCGGGCAAAACCAGGTAAAATCAGGCCAAACCGGGTAAATCCGGGTAAAACCAGGTAAAACCGGGTAAAACCAGGTAAAACCGGGTAAAACCGGGTAAAACCGGGTAAAACTAGGTCAAACCGGGTAAAACCAGGTAAAACCGGGTAAAACCGGTTAAGACCGGGTAAAACCAGGTAAAACCCGGTAAAACCGGGCCAAACCGGGTAAATCCGGGTAAAACCAGGTAAAACCAGGTAAAACCGGGTAAGACCGGGTAAAACCAGGTAAAACCGGGTAAAACCGGTTAAGACCGGGTAAAACCAGGTAAAACCCGGTAAAACCGGGCCAAACCGGGTAAATCCGGGTAAAACCAGGTAAAACCAGGTAAAACCGGGTAAAACCAGGTAAAACCGGGTAAAACCAGGCCAAACTGGGTAAATCCGGGTAAAACTAGGTAAAACCAGGTAAAACCGGGTAAAACCGGGTAAAATCAGGCCAAACCGGGTAAATCCGGGTAAAACCAGGTAAAACCGGGTAAAACCAGGTAAAACCGGGTAAAACCGGGTAAAACCGGGTAAAACTAGGTAAAACCAGGTCAAACCGGGTAAAACCAGGTCAAACCGGGTAAAACCGGTTAAGACCGGGTAAAACCAGGTAAAACCGGGTAAGACCAGGTCAAACCGGGTAAAACCGGGTAAAACTAGGTAAAACCAGGTAAAACCGGGTAAAACCGGGTAAAACCGGGTAAGACCAGGTAAAACCGGGTAAAACCGGGTAAGACCAGGTAAAACCGGGTAAAACCGGGCAAAACCAAGTAAAACCAGGTCAAACCGGGTAAAATCAGGCCAAACCGGGTAAATCCGGGTAAAACCAGGTAAAACCGGGTAAAACCAGGTTAAAACCGGGTAAAACCGGGTAAAACTAGGTAAAACCAGGTAAAACCGGGTAAAACCGGGTAAGACCGGGTAAGACCGGGTAAAACCAGGTAAAACCGGGTAAAACCAGGCCAAACTGGGTAAATCCGGGTAAAACCAGGTAAAACCGGGTAAGACCGGGTAAGACCGGGTAAAACCGGGTAAAACCAGGCCAAACTGGGTAAAACCAGGTAAAACTAGGTAAAACCAGGTAAAACCGGGTAAAACCGGGTAAAATCAGGCCAAACCGGGTAAATCCGGGTAAAACCAGGTAAAACCGGGTAAAACCAGGTTAAAACCGGGTAAAACCGGGTAAAACCGGGTAAAACTAGGTAAAACCAGGTCAAACCGGGTAAAACCAGGTCAAACCGGGTAAAACCGGTTAAGACCGGGTAAAACCAGGTAAAACCGGGTAAAACCGGGTAAAACCGGGTAAAACCAGGTAAAACCGGGTAAAACCAGGTAAAACCGGGTAAAACCGGGTAAAACCGGGTAAGACCAGGTCAAACCGGGTAAAACCGGGTAAAACTAGGTAAAACCAGGTAAAACCGGGTAAAACCGGGTAAGACCAGGTAAAACCGGGTAAAACCGGGTAAAACCAAGTAAAACCGGGTAAAACCAGGTAAAACCAGGTCAAACCGGGTAAAACCAGGTCAAACCAGGTAAAACCGGGTAAAACCAGGTAAAACCGGGTAAAACCAGGTAAAACCAGGTAAAACCGGGTAAAACCAGGTCAAACCGGGTAAAACCGGGTCATACCAGGTAAGACCAGGTAAAACCAGGTAAAAACAGGTAAAACCAGGTAAAACCGGGTAAAACCAGGTAAAACCGGGTAAAACCAGGTCAAACCAGGTAAAACCGGGTAAAACCAGGTCAAACCGGGCCAAACCGGGTAAAACCAGGCCAAACCGGGCCAAACCGGGCCAAACCAGGTCAAACCGGGCCAAACCGGGTAAAACCAGGTAAAACCGGGTAAAACCAGGCCAAACCGGGTAAATCCGGGTAAAACCGGGTCAAACCAGGTAAAACCGGGTAAAATCGGGTAAAACCAGGAAAAACCAGGTAAAACCGGGTAAGACCAGGTAAAACCGGGTAAAACCGGGCAAAACCAAGTAAAACCAGGTAAAACCGGGTAAAACCAGGTAAAACCGGGTAAAACCGGGCAAAACCAAGTAAAACCAGGTAAAACCTGGAAAAACCAGGTAAAACCGGGTAAGACCAGGTAAAACCGGGTAAAACCGGGCAAAACCAAGTAAAACCAGGTAAAACCGGGTAAAACCAGGTAAAACCGGGTAAAACCGGGTAAAACCAGGTAAAACCGGGTAAAACCGGGTCAAACCAGGTAAAACCGGGTAAAATCGGGTAAAACCAGGTAAAACCCGGTCAAACCAGGTAAAACCGGATCAAACCAGGTAAGACCAGGTAAAACCGGGTAAAACCGGGCAAAACCAAGTAAAACCAGGTAAAACCAGGTAAAACCGGGTAAGACCAGGTAAAACCGGGTAAAACCGGGCAAAACCAAGTAAAACCAGGTAAAACCGGGTAAAACCAGGTAAAACCGGGTAAAACCGGGTAAAACCAGGTAAAACCGGGTAAAACCGGGTCAAACCAGGTAAAACCGGGTAAAATCGGGTAAAACCAGGTAAAACCCGGTCAAACCAGGTAAAACCGGATCAAACCAGGTAAAACCGGGTAAAACCGGGTAAAACCAGGCCAAACCGGGTAAAACCAGGTAAAACCAGGTAAATCCGGGTAAAACCAGGTAAAACCCGGTCAAACCGGGTAAAACCAGGTAAAACCCGGTCAAACCGGGTAAAACCAGGTCAAACCGGGTAAAACCAGGTCAAACCAGGTAAAACCGGGTAAAACCAGTCCAAACCGGGTCAAACCAGATAAAACCGGGTAAAACCGGGTAAAACCAGGTAAAACCGAGTAAAACCAGGTAAAACCGGGTAAAACCGGGTAAAACCGGGTAAAACCAGGTAAAACCGAGTAAAACCAGGTAAAACCGGGTAAAACCGGGTAAAACCAGGTCAAACCGGGTCAAACCAGGTAAAACCGAGTAAAACCAGGTAAAACCGGGTAAAACCAGGTCAAACCGGTTAAACCAGGTCAAACCAGGTCAAACCGGGTCAAACCGGGTCAAACCAGGTCAAACCGGGTAAAACCAGGCCAAACCGGGTAAAACCGGGTAAAACCGGGTAAAACCGGGCCAAACCGGGTCAAACCAGGTTAAACCAGGTCAAACCGGGTCAAACCGGGTCAAACCAGGTCAAACCGGGCCAAACCGGGCCAAACCAGGTAAAACAGGTCAAACCGGTTAAACCAGGTCAAACCAGGTCAAACCGGGTAAAACCGGTTAAAACCAGGTCAAACCAGGTCAAACCAGGTAAAACCGGTTAAAACCGGTTAAAACCAGGTAAAACCGGGCAAAACCAGGTAAAACCGGGTAAAACCAGGTAAAACCGGGTAAAACCGGGTAAAACCAGGTAAAACCAGGTAAAACCAGGTAAAACCAGGACCAGAAGATGTTCTTAGCAGATGTTCTTCAAACGTGGAGTCAGAAAGATGCAACGTGCTCTTTCTGTTTTGAAATTACACTTTTTTTGTTTGTGCCACTCGCTGCTTAGTAACTGTTTAATAAATACAGTTTTGGTAAATTTGACTTATTCCCCCTTTTTGCATGAAAGTTTAAAATGAGCATATATTAATGCAGTATGAACAAGAATGTTTTAATGTAGACGTATAGAATCATCATACTGCTGTGATTGTAGCATCAAAGTGTAAATTCAAGGCTAAGGCAAAATATCGAGATATATATCGTGTCTCGTGACATGGCCTAAAAATATGGAGATATTAATAAAAGGCCATATCGCCCAGCCCTAGCGTCAACAATGGCAAACAAAAGCAGACCAACTCAAGATTATTGACGTTACCTTCAGAAAAGCCCAGGCGATCTTTCTAAATCCCTGCTCGTGCTGGTCGACGTCAGCGTTGGCTCTCGCCTCCTCCATCGTCACGAAATCCAGAATCTGCAGAAAACGTTTGAGGAGAAGCTTTTACCAGCAGCTCTGTTAACCTGTGACTGAACATCAGCTCCTGAAACGAGTCTCACTTCGAAGAAGAGTACGACTTTGGGGCTTTCTTCCGCCTGCTGAACAAAGTAACTGAAACGCTGGTTGAAAATGATCTGCTCCTGCCACTCGGGGATTATGGACTTGTTCTTCTTGAAGTCGAAAGGTTGGGTCATGATGGGGAGGACGTGGTCGACGTTCTCGCGCTCGTAAAACGAAGAGGCGGGCCGGTGGCTTCAAAACAAGGAGGAGAGGTTAGTTTTTGAGGTTTTCAAAGTTTTACTTTCAAAGTTTCACAGAGACACGGAGCTGAGTTTAACCCTTGTGCTGTCTTCGGGTCAAGGAAGGAGGAAGGGAAGAAGAAAGAAAAGAAGAAAAGAAGCAAGGGAGAAAAGAAGAATGGAAGGAAGGAAGGAAGGAAGGAAGGAAGGAAGGAAGGAAGGAAGGAAGGAAGGAAGGAAGGAAGGAAGGAGGAAAGAAGGAAGGAAGGAGAGAGCAGGAGGAAAGAAGGAAGGAAGTGAAAAAAGAAGGAAGGAAGGAAGGAAGGAAGGAAGGAAGGAAGGAAGGAAGGAAGGAAGGAAGGAAGGAAGGAAGGAAGGAAGGAAGGAAGGAGGAAGGGAGAAACAAGGAAAGAAGGAAGGAAGGGAAAAAAGAGGAAGGGAGAAAAGAGGAAGGGAAGAAGGGAGTAAAGAAGGAAGGAAAGAAGGGAGTAAAGAAAGAAGGAAGGAAGGAAGGAAGGAAGGAAGGAAGGAAGGAAGGAAGGAAGGAAGGAAGGAAGGAAGGAAGGAAGGAAGGAAGGAAGGAAGGGAGAAAAGAAGGAAGGAAAGAAGGGAGTAAAGAAGGAAGGAAGGAAGGAAGGAAGGAAGGAAGGAAGGAAGGAAGGAAGGAAGGAAGGAAGGGAGAAGGAAGGGAGAAACAAGGAAAGAAGGAAGGAAGGGAAAAAAGAGGAAGGGAGAAAAGAGGAAGGGAAGAAGGGAGTAAAGAAGGAAGGAAAGAAGGGAGTAAAGAAGGAAGGAAGGAAGGAAGGAAGGAAGGAAGGAAGGAAGGAAGGGAGAAAAGAAGGAAGGAAAGAAGGGAGTAAAGAAGGAAGGAAGGAAGGAAGGAAGTAAAGAAGGAAGGAAGGAAGGAAGGAAGGAAGGAAGGAAGGAAGGAAGGAAGGAAGGAAGGAAGGAAGGAAGGAAGGAAGGAAGGAAGGAAGGAAGGAAGGAAGGAAGGAAGAAAAGAAGCAAGGGAGAAAAGATGAATGGAAGGAAGGAAGGAAGGAAGGAAGGAAGGAAGGAAGGAAGGAAGGAAAGAAGGAAAGAAGGAAGGAAGGAAGGAAGGAAGGAAGGAAGGAAGGAAGGAAGGAAGGAAGGAAGGAAGGAAGGAAGGAAGGAAGGAAGGAAGGAAAGAAGGAAGGAAGGAAGGAAGGAAGGAAGGAAGGAAGGAAGGAAGGAAGGAAGGAAGGAAGGAAGGAAGGAAGGAAGGAAGGAAGGAAGGAAGGAAGGAAGGAAGGAAGGAAGGGAGTAAAGAGGAAGGGAGAAGGAAGGAGAGAAGAGTAGGAAAGAAGGACCAGGAGAATTAGGTCATTTTGACCCAAAGACAGTACCAGGGTTAAAACAGAGCCATGTTCCACCAGACCAGCTTGTGAGGGGGTTTATACTCACCAGTCATCTTTCTTCACATACTGCCCCGTCACTTCGTCCACCACGTGGATCTTCACCATGGGGTGTGACATCAGTAAGTCCGTCTTGAGGCGATCCGTTCTGTGGATGAAGACGCCCAGCACGAGGCTGTCGTCAAACCTTTGAGCTGCTTCTGGCTCCGTCTCGCTCTCGTCTTTGACAACTGGAAAACCAGAGAGAGAAGAGGAAAACCCAGAAACTTAACCAGCAGCCTTAAAGTCAGTTTTAATTGTCATTACCAACTATAAAACCCCGTCACCATGCTTTTTCTTCTTCTTTTTCTTCTTTCCTTTGGATTCATTCTCCACATCAGCATCCTGGCCGAAGTCTTCATCTTGGTCCCTGGTGGAAGAAATAAAACTAAAACTTCAGAACTGTTCTCTTTCTTTGTACAGGACTGTCAAAAAAATTAGAATATAGAATAAGCTGAAGGAGGAGAAGGTGGGAAAGTTCTCTCCATGCTTTATTATTTGATGATTTATTTATTTTTTTCCACATGTCTTTTTATTGAGCATTTAGACATATAGACATACAGGACTGTCTCAGAAAATTAGAATATTGTGATAAAGTTCTTTATTTTCTACGACGGAGTATTAGGGCCAAACTAAGACAAAAAAAAGGGGAAATTACGAGAATAAAGTCATAATATTATGAGAATAAAGTCGTAATAGAATAAAGTCATAATATTGTGAGAATAAAGTCGTAACATTACGAGAATAAAGTCGTAATATTACGAGAATAAAGTCGTAATTTATGAGAATAAAATCGTAATATTATGAGAATAAAGTTGTAATATTATGAGAATATAATCTATGAGAACTCTTAACAGAAAGAGCATCTTCTCCCTGTGTTAAAATGAGGAATATTGAGCATCTTGTGAAGTTATATTTATAATATATTTAATATTACGACTTTATTCTCGTAATATTACGACTTTATTCTCATATTATTATGACTTTATTTTATTTTTTTGTCTTAGTTTGGCCCTAATACTCGTCGTAATTTTCTGTAATGCAATTAAAAAAACAAAAATGTTTAAGATTAAGATTCCCAGAATATTCTAATTTTTTTAGATAGGTTATTTGAGTTTTCTTAAACTGTAAGCCATGATCAGAAATATTAAAATAATAAAAGGCTTGCAATATTTCAGTTGATTTTTAATGAATCCAGAATGTATGACATTTTTGTTTTTGTAATTGCATTACAGAAAATCACAATATTCTAATTTTCGGAGACAGTCCTGTATCTTATCTTATTTACCTGTCCACATATGTGTGTTGTAGCTTCAGACTGATCAATTACAGCATTAAAATGTTGACTGTAACTCATTCGATCACTTTTTTGTCCTTTTTACTAGACGTTGCTCTCGTTAATTACTATTTTTCTTAATAATATTACATTTCCCATCATCACAGCTGTTGAAGGAGAGCAGGAAACTCACCTGTTGGCATCCTCAGGTACATTATTGTCTCTCATTTTTGTTTTTGTAATTGCATTACAGAAAATATTCTAATTTTCTGAGACAGTCCTGTATATTTGAAACAGACCCATTAATATACAATAAAAAACATGCTTACGCACCCTAAATCTGACTCCGTGACGACAGACTTCAGCTTTTTCTTTTTCTTCTTCCCCGTATCGTTATTTAGTCTGGAGTTTGTTGAGATGTAGCTCTCCTCTTCATCCTTAGTCCTGGTTTTCTTCAAACTCGACCTCTCCTCCTCCTGTGCTATCTTCTGCTGATATTCGTGGAGAAGCTGATCTTCTGATTCCTCCACTTGGCTCTCGCCTGTAGCCTCCGTGCTTCTCTTCCCCTTTCCCTTTTTACTTCTCCGTTTTGGTTCCCTTCTGCCTCCGGCATCATCTGCATCCACAGCGCTTTCAGACTTAGACGCGTCGGTGTCTCCCTGGAAGTGACCTGTGTCCTTGTGCAGAGTCAGGGGAGGAAGTTGTCTCCGACTCTTACTCTTAGCTTTTAACGTTCTTGCCTCATCTTGGTTTCTGTTGTTGTTAGCATTAATCTCCTCTGCTGTTTCCCTCTCCCTCCTTTTATTCTGGGTATAGCGAGGGCTGCCCTGCTCAGGATCGTACGTGTTCTGCAGGATCGTCTCATCGTCCTCCGGGTCCTTCTCGTGGTTCAGATTCTTCTTCAAATTCTGGAGCTAAAAGTTTGGAAATAAAACGCAGAAATGATCACAAATTCTATGTTTTGTCACATTTTTTGTCATATTTTCAAAAGTTTGTAAAAGATTTTTTTTTAAATAAATGTTCTGCCAGTTTCCTATGTTTTAGCAAGGACTTCGATCTAAAAGGATCAGGCCTTGGATCTGATGTGAATGTTGAACTGCTCACAACAAAGCACAAACCACAATAGTCTCCTTTGCTTCGTTGCTCGTCTTCTTTGACTTCTTCTTCTTCTCTGCGTCGGTATATTTCTTGAACACCTCATTAAATCTGTCCCGGGTCTTTGCCCGATCTTCACTCTCCCCTGGAAAAGGTTGAATTATTAGTACTTATCAAAGTGGAACTGAGTTGGCAACATTAACATCAATTGGAGCTTCATGTAAACCAAATTGTGATAAACTTACACGATATTATGTATTTATATAAAACAGCAAGTCTAAAACATGTATATAAAAAAGTTTAATATAAATGTGGACATATTCAATAACACATCTCATTGATATAATGCTTAAGTATATATTCATGTCTTTAGTATGAGATTGGTTCAATCAAGAGAGGATTTATCATTTACTTTTACAAGATATTCAATAGCCAGAACAGATTTAATGCTAATTGTATTGATGATTCCTACCATAATCTTTTGCTCAAAGTTTTTTTTTGCAGCATTTTGCTCATAAAGAGTGAGCCAAAATGCCTGTTGGAGGATGCATAAGAGAATAATCTCAGCGAGCGACACAGAGATCACCTCTTAGCAGTAATGGCTGCTGAAAGTTGTACAAAAACACATTAAATAAATTGTCTCATCATTTTGGTCTGTTCCATAATCAGTTTTACTTTTTCAAGTTTCAAGTTTCCAGTTTTATCGTCAGATATGCTATATTTTAAACATACAGCACAATGTAATCACAGTCCTCTCTGACCCAGGGTGCAAAATACAAGTAATACAATAGAAGAATAAAGAATAATAGAAATAAAATAAATAAACAGTCCACAGTAATTAAAAAGACGTAAACTAAACTTGAATATGTACATGTCTGCCCCCCTACCCAACTCTACGTTACATTAATCCTGACCTTATGCGCTACATTAACGCACATCCCAGGTCACCTTTGCACAGACTCATATACAGCACTTTAAAACCTCATGTTGTACATTTTCTCTCATGTTGTACATTTTTTCTTTTCATT
Organism: Cololabis saira; assembly: GCF_033807715.1. Taxonomy (NCBI): domain Eukaryota; kingdom Metazoa; phylum Chordata; class Actinopteri; order Beloniformes; family Belonidae; genus Cololabis; species Cololabis saira. Next base: position 39,107,312 of record NC_084602.1, read on the forward strand.
ATATATTTGTTCTTTGTATTGCACCAATCACCACAACACAACAAATTCCTTGTGTGTGTTTAACAAACTTGGCATTAAACTTATTTATGATTGTGATATTTACAGTATTTATTATTATCAGACTCTACAACCAGGCCTGCTCTCAGTAGTTAACGGACAATAACACGTGCAATAACCATATGTGAGTCCGTCTACCTCACACACATTCTACCTGGTTTTTTTGCACTGTTGTTTTTCTTTCTTTCACACTACTCTTATTTCCATTACAATGTACTGTATATACTGTCTATATTTCGTAATTATTATATATATTTTTTACTTTTTACTTTTTTACGCCTCCCCTGCATGTGTGTTAAGTGTACTGCTGCTAAACAGAGGTGTCAAGTAACGAAGTACAAATACTTCGTTACCTTACTTAAGTAGAAATTTTGGTTATCTATACTTCACTGGAGTAATTATTTTTCAGTCGACTTTTTACTTTTACTCCTTACATTTTCACGCAATTATCTGTACTTTTTACTCCTTACATTTTAAAAACAGCCTCGTTACTCTATTTCATTTGGGCCTTTAGTAAAAACTATCCAGTTAAATTGCTCCATCCGGATAGAGTGAATTTGGTTGTGGTTGTTTCAGATGTTCTTGTCCAGTTTTGTTCTTACATCCGTTCCCTCAGATTCCTGCAACTAAACTTGGATGTACATTCCAATAAAGGTTAGGATAAATGATAACATGCCTCTGAAGTTTGACTTTTTGCACCATTACAATACTTATAGGCAACTAGTCATCATATCTGCTGCTCTCTGAAACACATGTTAATGCTCAATAGTACACATATATGGTTCTTTAATATATTTATATTAACACATGTTAATGCTCAATAGTACACATATATGCTTCTTTCATATATTTGCATTATACTAAGATTATACTATTATACTAACATTTTCAATGGCTTTTTTCCCCCTTACATTACTTTTACTTTTATACTGTAAGTAGTTTTGAAACCAGTACTTTTATACTTTTACTTGAGTAAAAAACTTGAGTTGATTCTTCAACTTCTACAGGAGTATTTTTAAACTGTAGTATCTATACTTCTACCTGAGTAATGAATGTGAATACTGAAGACAACTCTGCTGCTGAATAATGTGAGTTTCCCCATTGAGGGAGGAATAAAGGATTATCTTATCTTATTTACCTGTCCACATATGTGTGTTGTAGCTTCAGACTGATCAATTACAGCATTAAAATGTTGACTGTAACTCATTTGATCAATTTTTTGTCCTTTCTACTAGACGTTGCACTCGTTAATTACCATTTTTATTAATAATATTACATTTCCCATCACAGCTGTTGAAGGAGGACACTCACCTGTCGGCATCCTCAGGTACATTATTGTCTCTCATTCTGAGCACAAAAGCACCAATAATCCACGGCAGAAGGCTGTCATCTTAAAAGATGCAAAGGATGGAGATGCCTCCCATTTTTAGTAAGTTTTATGCTTACTTGAGGCTGAAATGATGTAAAAGAAACATTTAAAAAACACGTTAGCCGCTACAGCTGCTAGGTTGCTACGTGCTAATGGCTGCTAAGTAGTTTTGGTAACGGGCCACGCTTGAAAAAAAGTAATATCCTGTTTCTTTGGTGGGTATAAATGAGGCTTTAAATGATTAAATCTCCAGGAAAAGAAGCTTTAGGTGTAGTTTTAGGGCATGTATGGAGCCGGCAGCTCCGGCGACGCTAACGGTTACCAAGCCAACGGGGCTGGGAATGTGGGCGGGGCGTCGTGACCCTGCTGTGACGTGTTAACCAATGAAATTAGCGATTACGTAATGACGTAATCACGTAAAGAGCGTACCCATGCGGATAAACAAACGCCTAATTAGAATTGAATAAGATTAGAATAAACTTTATTGATCCCCCAGAGGAGAAATGTACTTGTGCAGCAGCAAACATACACACTCTCAACTATTTTACAAAATACACACGAAGTATGAAAAGGTATTCAAAAAGTATATCCTAAAAAAACAAAACAATAAATAGCTAATTAATTAAAAAAGAGCAATATAAAAAATGAGCAATGTACAAAAGAAATACTAAACCTGAAAAACGAATAACGAATAATATATACATGTGCAAAAATACCAGTGAAGTAATTAATCAATTACATTATTCATCTTGTTTCATTCCATATATTCAAAGATTGATTTCCTGAACGGCATGCCATAGTGTGTATATATATATATATAAATAGTGTATATATATATCAAAAATATATATATATAAAAAAATATATATATATATATATTTATGCATGATTTGAAGATTTGATTTCGAACATGCATAAAAAAAAATATATAAAATATATAAAAAATATATATATATATATATATATATATATATATATATATATATATATATATATATATATATATATATATATATATATATATATATAATAGAATAGAATAGAAAGCCTTTATTATCATTATAATGGTATAATGAGATTAGGCGGCAGCTCATAAAAGTGCACACATGTAAAGACAATGTAAAAAACAAAATAAGAAACAGGAAACATAAATATATATATATATATACACTATGAAATGAATAAATGAAATAATATTGCACATAATGAATGAATAATATTGCATAGTATGAGGTAGCTTATGAGTTCAGAAAGTTCACAGCTTTGGGAAAGAAGCTGTCCCTGAGTCTGTTTGTCCTGGTTCGTGTGGACCTGAAGCGCCTGCCAGAGGGCAGCAGGTCAAAGAAGTGGAAACCAGGGTGGGTGTTGTCCTTTAAGATGTTCCTGGCCCTGCTGAGGCAGCGGGAGCTGTAGATGTCAGGCAGGGATGGCAGAGAGGGCAGAGGTTAGTCGATGATCTTCCGTGCTGTGTTTGTCACCCTCTGCAGCCTCTTCCTGTCTGCTTCTGTGCAGCTGGAGTGACACACTGTCACAGCAGGTCAGCAGGGTCTCGATGGTGGACCGGTAGAAGATCAGCAGCAGCTGTGTGTTCAGGTTCTCCTTCCTGAGCCCCTCAGGAAGTGCAGCCGCTGCTGAGCCTTCTTGTCCAGTGCAGTGGTGTTGACAGACCAGGAGAGGTCTGCAGTGATGTGGACGCCCAGGAACTTGAAGGACTGCACTTGCTCCACACAGTTCAGAATATCATAGCTACAGCACGAGACGCTGCCAGAGGTCATTTTTCACTGCCAAAAACAAAGACAAACTATAATAAGAGAACGGTGATGTACAGAGCTATGTATGAATGGAACTTACTTCCCAAACACTTTGAGCGAACTACTAGCATAAAAGAATTCAAATTATTAGTAAAGAAACATCTCTTAAATAAATACATATAAAACTTACTTAATCATTATTAAATGGCTATTGGTTTACTGAAAATGGTCATGGGTTCAAGTTACGATAAGTGATTATAACTTAAACGCATTGTCGATGACTAAACATTGTTTGAATTGGTTGATATTTAAAGAAGGTATGATTTTGTATTGTAATGCATTATATCTAAATGTTTCGGAATGACTGTAACCTTAATGTGAGTGTCAAAAGGAGCACTGGTCTTATTTGACAGAAATCTAGAAAATATTTTGTAGTAGAATTTCCTTTTTTTTATATACTTTTTTTCTTTTCTATGTTTCTTTTCTTTTTCTTTACTACCTCTTTAGATTTGCTTTTAATTTTTGTCTTGTATTGTATATTATGTGTCGGACCCCAGGAAGAATAGCTGCAGGTTTGCTGCAGCTAATGGGGATCCAAATACAACTATAAACTATAAACTATAAACATTCACCGTTGATGTACAGGGGATCCAGGATGAGTTCCTTGGTTTTGGTGATGTTCAGTGCCAGGTTGTTCAGTGCCAGGTTGTTCAGTGCCAGGTTGTTTAGTGCGCACCACTCACCAAGTTTAAGGACCTCATCTCTGTAGGCCGCCTCGTTTCCCCCTGTAATCAGCCCCACCACCGTTGTGTCGTCAGCAAATTGACCATGGTGTTCTCTGGGTGGGCGGGGCTGCAGTCCGATGTGTAGAGGGAGTAGAGTAGAGCTGGTAGAGTAGCCAAAAATTGTACTCAAGTAAAAGTACTGTTACTTCAGAATATTATGACTCAAGCTGAAGTAAAAAGTAGTCATCCAAATAGTTACTTGAGTAAAAGTAAAAAAGTACTTGGTGAAAAAACTACTCAAGTACTGAGTAACTGTTGAGTAATGTCTGATTTATTTTTTTTAACACATAACCATTCAAACAGACAAAAGTACAAAATAATCATCTTCAGGCAAATTAAATCAATAAAATAATAAAATGAATTAAAATGAATAAAAAATAGCTTAAATTAAAATAATCTTAAAGTAAATTCAAGTACTTAATCAATAATAAAATAAATAAAATAGCAGAATAAAAAAATAAATTAAGCACAAATAGCACAAAATTTCAATCCTTTGTACTTTTCTTTTTTAACCAGCAGAACTAGAACAAACATGAACTCATAGAAACTCTGTGTGTGTTTGAGTCTGTGTAAATGTGACAAAACATGCAAAAACAAACATTTTTCCCAAAGAATCACCCAGTGATGTCATGAGATTGACGCGTACGTGGATAAAAGGGATAAAAGAAAAGTAACAGCTCAACGTAGCCTAATGTAGCGGAGTAAGAGGAACAGTTTCTTCTTCACAAATCTACTCAAGTAAAAGTAAAAAGTATAGTGATTCAAAACTACTCCTAAAAGTACAACATTTCCCAAAACTTACTCAAGTAAATGTAACGGAGTAAATGTAACTCGTTACTACCCAGCTCTGGAGTACAGTAGTGGGCCCAGCACACAGCCCTGAGGAGAGCCGGTGCTGAGAGTGCGGGAGGAGGTGAGGATCGAGTTTCCATCGCTGGGGTCGGTTCACCAGGAAGTCTTTAATCCCGGAGCAGGTGGGTGGTGGTGGGAGCCCCAGGGTGGATAGCTTGGGGATTAGAATGTCCGGTATTATTGTATTAAAAGCTGAGCTGAAGTCGATCAGATTCAGATGACTTTATTAGGCAAGCCAAGGGAAGTTTATTTATATAGCACAATTCAACACAAGGTAATTCAAAGTGCTTTACATCAACATTAAAAGAGGCAAGACACAATTAAACAGTAAATAACAAATAAAATAAAATGATAAGAAAAGAGGTAAAATAATAAAAAGCACAAGTTGTTAAAATTAAGGGCAGTAGAGTACAGCAGGTAAGTTTAATTTAAGAGTACACTTCAGTAAACAGTAATGTTTTTAACCCTGATTTAAAGGATCTACAGTTGGAGCAGACCTCAGGTCTACAGGAAGTTTGTTCCACCGGTGAGGAGCAGAATAACTGAACGCTGCTGAACCTTGCTTGGTTCTGGTTCTGGAACCACAACAAACCAGATCCAGATGAAGCTCAGGGGCCTGTACTACGAAGCAAGTTCAACATATCCAGGATATCTTTTCCTTATCCAGATTCACTAAGCGGGACAATTGCAATCACGCTAAGCGGTCACACGACGGCGGTTATCAACTCGGTATATCAACCCAGGTTTCTCCAATCTGGATATGAGCGCGTGCACATAAAAGGGGCAGTGTTTTCAGCGCATGACCAATCGCAAGCATGGAGAAGTCCGCTGTCAGAGCCGCTTATTTCAGTAGCGAAGAGCAAACAATAATTTTACGGAAATATGATGAGTATAGGCATATAATACAGGCAAAAAGCAACACAGTTGCAGCTGCAAAATGCAGGAAAGACAGCTGGCAAAAGATCGCTGACTGTATAAATGCGTAAATTCATAGGGATATATGTGTTTGCATTACAGAAAATCACAATATTCTAATTTTCTGAGACAGTCTGTATATATTGGTTCTATAACTATTGTTGTTGACCGATAACTTGTGCTGATGCTGTACCAAAGAATTGGGCTTTTTTATTTATTTTATTTAATTTTTTATTTTTTCAGGAGGGGGGTATTTAGTATTTTAAAGTGACTTCTCAGAATGTTCGAGGGACGAAATTGAAAATCCCTTTTTTGCTATCCCCTTACAAATGCATCTTCTTTTTCATTTCTTCTTGATTTATTTATTTAATTGGTATTAGTTTTGGATTGACTGTACATCGGATTTTGGGTGATGATTTGTTTTATTTATTCATTGATTGATTTATTTTTTATTTTCTCCTCCACCTCTTTTTTTCCTTTTTTTTTGGATCGTTCATACAGGTACTCTTCAGGGAAAGCAAAGGGGTTTTGGTGGTCCCTGAATACGCGTTCTCTTCGGAGGGATCCTCTCACGATCCGCTTCGAAAGGGCATGTCATTTTCCAAGAGAGCTGATTGGTCAGTGGGCGGTGCTTTTATACCCGGCGATCTGTATCTCGAACATAACCTGCTCCGGAGCAGGTTAGCGGTTCAGCATAAGTTACCATGGCGATGTGCCCCGCTAAGAAGTGAACCACCGTCGTAGTCCTGAAAACCCAGGGTTAAACCTGAAGTTACCTCGCTAACCCCAAATCCCGCTTCGTAGTACAGGCCCCAGGGGTCTGGGAGCTTCATAGGAACTAACAGATCAACCATGTATTTACGTCCAAGACCATTCAGGTCTTTGTAGACCAGCAGAAAGATTTTTATTCATCCCTTTGGGAGGTTCCCTCGGGGAAATTGACATCTCCATCTCACATATATATATATATATATATATATATATATATATATATATATATATATATATATATATATATATATATATATATATGTATATATGTGTATGTATATATATATATATATATATATATATATATATATATATATATATATATATATATATATATATATATATATATATATATATATATATATATATATATATATATATATATATATAAATCAGTTTTGTATTCTGCGAGTTATGACTGATTAAATGCGCTGACAGTTAACTGCACCAGCCAGACAGATGACACTGAGTGGAGCGGGTGCCCGCTCCAAGATGGCGGCCCCACGGCGCGTGATGTCTATGGTGCGCATGTGCAGTAGCGGTCGATGTCGAGGTCGAAAACACATGTGATGTACAAACGCAATTAACGTTTGTTTTTCTAAGACAAAGTTTATATTTTACAAATTTAACTTATATGGAATAAATGAAAATGAAAATGAAAACTTTTAAAAGGCAAAAGGCTCCGTTTTGTCCAGTCAGGCTCTCTGATATATGTTTAAGGCTTAACTTTCACACATCGTACACTTATATATCTTAATTAATGTTGTATGTTACCTGACAAATTTCGTGTAAAGTAATATTAGTAATATAAGAGTATTACGTCCTACCAATGCTCTTTAATTTCCCCTAGGAGTCACGTGACCGGCAGGTGGGCGTTCCTTCATACAGGTGAATCAGACAGGTGTCATAACTTATTTTGTGTAAGATGCAGTCATGGCCTCGGGGTTCTGTAATAGATGCACCCGTTTGCTCAGGGAATTTGCTGCTCGTTTGAGGAGTTTTTGGAGAGAGTTGGAGTTTAAAGTCAGAGAGGTTTTCGGATATATCGTCCACTGCAACTGCTTTAGGAACACGCTGGAGAGGAAGAATCACCAGGATCTTTCCTCATTACACCTCATGTGTGGTAGGAACAGAGTCATGTTTGTCATTTGCAGACAGTATTGTTGTTGTATCTGCAAGATAAACTTCGTGCATTAATATTTAATAAAATGCGTGATTATGCAGTTAAATTAAAAGTTACAAAATTTGACTTATTTTAGAAAAACCTTTCCTTTTTTTTGGGGGGGGGGGGTAATATCATAAAAGCTTTTGAGGTTAGAATAAAGCAGAAATAAGCTTTCACGCTGATCTCCTTTAAATCGGACCTAAAAACATTACTGTTTACGTGTACCTCTTTTCTTATCATTGTATTTCATTTATTTGGTATTTAAGCATACTCTTAAATTAAATACTCTCTGAAAACCACGAATGAGATGAACCTGCTGTACTCTACTGCCCTTAGTTTTCAGCAACTTGTGCTTTTTATTATTTTACCTTCTTTTCTCATAGTCTTATCTCATTTTATTTGTTATTTACTGTTTAATTGTGTCTTCCTGCTTTTAATGTCAATGTAAAGCACTTTGAATTACCTATATATTAAATGCGCTGACAGTTAACTGCACCAGCCAGACAGATGACACTGAGTGGAGCGGGTGCCCGCTCCAAGATGGCGGCCCCACGGCGCGTGATGTCTATGGTGCGCATGTGCAGTAGCGGTCGATGTCGAGGTCGAAAACACATGTGATGTACAAACGCAATTAACGTTTGTTTTTCTAAGACAAAGTTTATATTTTACAAATTTAACTTATATGGAATAAATGAAAATGAAAATGAAAACTTTTAAAAGGCAAAAGGCTCCGTTTTGTCCAGTCAGGCTCTCTGATATATGTTTAAGGCTTAACTTTCACACATCGTACACTTATATATCTTAATTAATGTTGTATGTTACCTGACAAATTTCGTGTAAAGTAATATTAGTAATATAAGAGTATTACGTCCTACCAATGCTCTTTAATTTCCCCTAGGAGTCACGTGACCGGCAGGTGGGCGTTCCTTCATACAGGTGAATCAGACAGGTGTCATAACTTATTTTGTGTAAGATGCAGTCATGGCCTCGGGGTTCTGTAATAGATGCACCCGTTTGCTCAGGGAATTTGCTGCTCGTTTGAGGAGTTTTTGGAGAGAGTTGGAGTTTAAAGTCAGAGAGGTTTTCGGATATATCGTCCACTGCAACTGCTTTAGGAACACGCTGGAGAGGAAGAATCACCAGGATCTTTCCTCATTACACCTCATGTGTGGTAGGAACAGAGTCATGTTTGTCATTTGCAGACAGTATTGTTGTTGTATCTGCAAGATAAACTTCGTGCATTAATATTTAATAAAATGCGTGATTATGCAGTTAAATTAAAAGTTACAAAATTTGACTTATTTTAGAAAAACCTTTCCTTTTTTTTGGGGGGGGGGGGTAATATCATAAAAGCTTTTGAGGTTAGAATAAAGCAGAAATAAGCTTTCACGCTGATCTCCTTTAAATCGGACCTAAAAACATTACTGTTTACGTGTACCTCTTTTCTTATCATTGTATTTCATTTATTTGGTATTTAAGCATACTCTTAAATTAAATACTCTCTGAAAACCACGAATGAGATGAACCTGCTGTACTCTACTGCCCTTAGTTTTCAGCAACTTGTGCTTTTTATTATTTTACCTTCTTTTCTCATAGTCTTATCTCATTTTATTTGTTATTTACTGTTTAATTGTGTCTTCCTGCTTTTAATGTCAATGTAAAGCACTTTGAATTACCTTGTGTTGAATTGTGCTAAAGGACTGTCTCAGAAAATTAGAATATTGTGATTTTCTGTCATGCAATTACAAAAACAAAAATGTCATACATTCTGGATTCATTACAAATCAACTGAAATATTGCAAGCCTTTTATTATTTTAATATTGCTGATCATGGCTTACAGCTTAAGAAAACTCAAATATCCTATCTCAAAAAATTAGAATATTCTGGGAATCTTAATCTTAAACTGTAAGCCATAATCCGCAATATTAAAATAATAAAAGGCTTGCAATATTTCAGTTGATTTGTAATGAATCCAGAATGTATGACATTTTTGTTTTTTTAATTTCATTACAGAAAATAAAGAACTTTATGACAATATTCTAATTTTCTGAGACATTCCCGTATATAAATAAACTTGCCTTTGCCTGATCTGATCCATTCTTAAATTTGGGTTTGATCTCTGTGATCTGATTTCAGAAGATGAAACTCAACTAATCTCCACGGGAAGCTTCCAGGCGCTCAGCAGACTTGCAGGCTCAGAAAATGCTGATCTGCAGATGGCAGCAGCCATGTATTATTTGCACATCAGCCACCACTGTAAGTACAGATCCCAGTGTCCTGTGGTAACGCAGGTTTGGAGGAGTGGTGCATCACTGTGGGGCTGTTGCTTGCTGTGCACACATTACAGATAATGATCATAACGGGTAAGACCAGTGGCTTTTCATGCAAATTTTCAACTGAAAATGTTCCACGTTCTACAATTTAAACGCCCACAAGTGGGCGTGATTTCCCTATGAAATAAAAACAAGGATATTTTTTTTCGTTTTGCAGTAGTATGAACATTCACTGATACAAATATCTGGCTTGATCTACTTAAAAAAATTAAAGCAACTTTTTGTATGAGATTATTATGTAGATCAAGAAAGACTAGTCTTTGTATAAACTAATTAATTTTTTGTATGTAAATAATACATTTTGCAAGTACAGTCAACTTAATTGTGTTAAGGGTACTTTATTTATCAAAATTAAGTCGACTGAAAAAAAGAGAAGAAAAAAAGAAGAGAAAAAGAGGAAAAAAGAAAAAAAGAAATTAAAATTTTTTGAAATTAAATTGACTTTACTTGCAAAAATTAAGTTGACTTTACTTGCAAATTAATTTTGTACATACTAGCAGTTTATACAAAGACTAGTTTTTCTTGATCTACATAAAAATCTCATGCGAAAAAGTCGCCTTAATTTTTAAAAGTAGATCAAGCTAAATATTTTTTACTGTGGTTTTTCTACTTAAACAAATAAAGCATGTTTCATCTAAACGTTGGTCAATCTGCCCAATAGATTCAAACTGTTAAAGGAAAAGTAAATAGAACAAGATCATTGCTTGTTGTTTGTGTGTAAATTAAAAGATTACTGGGATTACATAAATACTGCTGGTTAAGGAAAAAATGCACAATGTCTTGTTTTTTGAACAAATGCAGATTAAGTTAAAAACTAGATGTATTCATGTAAAGCAACAAACTTCATTTTTAATCGTTAATATCACAGATTTAAATATGTTATATTTAATAAATGTAATAAATGCCGCCACGGCTAAAAATACTGTAATATTTAGTGTGACCATGTTACAACACCACATTTTCTATTTATGATCAGAGAGTTGGGCCACTGTGCAAGATCTTCTTCAGCTTCTTCGTCTTAAATGTTCTCAGTGGATCTCAAAGTCTGGAAGACATGTAGGAAAAAAAATATCCCCATGCTTTCTGAACCACTGTTTCATAATTTGAATCTTTGCAACGTTATCTTGGCGAATGCCCAGACGCCTCAGGGAAGCAGAAACTTCCCATCCAACCGTTAACTATCGCTTATCTGAGTTGGGGTCACAGGGCCCCAGACCTCTCTTCCTCCAGCCTCCTCTTCTAGCACCTCTGGGAAGAACTGAGGTGTTTCTAAGGCAGGTAAGAGATGCAATCATCCAGCATGTCCTGAGTCTGAGGGACATCCAAGTAATACTTCTCAATACTTAATACTGAGGTCAACTAATCAACTCTTGCTCTGGAAAAGGCTCCCCACGAGATGCAGCTATTTCTGACCTCTGCATTTTAGAATCTATGCTAAAAACCACCTATTTGAAAGATCCTTGTATTCGTTTGTCTGGTGCACCATAACAAAACCAGTGAAATAGTATCAAAGTTAATACAAGCTTTTATTACATCATCCACAATGTTTTCCAGCCGGAGGTAAACCTCTCTCAAACCACAAAGGCAGGAGAGAAATGCACACGGTGGTCATGGATACAGTCGTATTTATACTAAAAAGGGAGGTGTTCTTTGTACGTGAACCCCTTCTGCCAAACATATCAGACCTTCAGCTGTATGTCCCTGTTTATTGCTTCCTACTTAAGATGTCAACCCAGATAACGGATAAAACCCATCGGTGTTAAAACATCTGTTTATCTTCATTGTTTTCACTTAACGAAGGGTAAATATCTGAACTATTTTAACAGCCTAGCCAGAAAACAGGGGCTGACCCTGCAAATAGAGAAAACACCACCAGTGTAAAATCTTATAGTAAAACCCTTCAAACTCTTAAACAATTTCATAAAATCCTAACATATTTAAGATGGATTTTAGTTTTTTTGTGTACAGAAACGTTTTATCTTATTAGATTTTGTTGTATTTTAATGTTTTTGATTGTTCTTATTTATCCTCCTTTTTTATCTATTACTTGCTGTAAAGCACTTTGGTACACCGAAAGACTGTTGTAAAGTGTTTACATGAAGCACTTTACATTACATTTCTTTAGATGGCTTCTACAGTAGAAGACGCAGATGCTCACTGGAGCCCAAACGTCAGCTGGATCCTCTCGTTGAGTCGTCTCTTGTCATCTTACCTCTCGTTGAGTTTACTTTCTAACGCCTCTGTGATGTGTATTTCAGTGAAATCTACTTTAGAGCAACCCTTCATGGAGCCAATCATGGCCCTGCTCTTATCAGCTGACCTGGACGTGCAGAAGACTATCTCTCTTGCGTTGGTGAATCTGCTCATAAAGAATAATGGTAAGACTTAAAAAAAGCAAGAATCAGCTGAAGCTGATTAATGCACTGAAGTAAATGTAACACACATCCTTACCTCCCGTCCTGAACTCCAGTGTGCAGAGAGCTGGTGATCCAGATGGGGATGCTGGTGCCCGTCGTGGAGATGTTCCAGTCTGGAGACGCTGCCGCTCAGAGTCACTCTTGTGCGTGTGTCGCCCTGCTGGCGTCCTCAGGTTTGTGCTGGTTCTTTCTCGATTCTAAACCTGCCTCGGGGTCGTAACCCCACCGTGAACGCAGACGAAAGGCCAAGCGTCGGACGTTTTAATGAAACCTGAGCTGATTTTACCTGCCGATCCATCCTGTCTCTCAGAAACCCGTCCTCAGAGTAAAATGCTTCCTTGATTTACAAGCGTGTTTTGGGAGAAATCTCACTTAGGGTTCTAGAGTGGTCGGCTGCGCAAAAATGAATCACACACACACACACTCGCTTCTGCTATAATAAATACATTTATTAGCAAGCAGTGCACACAAAAAGACTCACACACAACTGCCCTTTGCTAGGATAACTGTGTCAGGTTATCCCCCGCAAATGGCAGAGCAACAAACAATTACACAGGGGCTAGGCCTTGATAACTCTTACCTCGACACACAAAGGACTGGAGAGCCGGACAGTCCAGAGCAGCCATAAACCCGCTGGGCGTCCGTGCACTAGACCCGCAGCTGACTCTGACCCGAACTTCCGGCTGCCCCCGTCTTTATACGACATCTCGCGGAGAGGGTTGCCCCTTCAACCCCCGCCTGCCAGTTCTTACGCTAAGTCTTGGTTCACACAGGACTGAGCTTCCCGTGTGAACAAGCGCCTCTCTCACAGTTACATTTGTCAATAAACAGCAGGTGCATAGCTGATATGACTGTTTTGGGAATTCAGGACATTTCAGGACACAAAACTTATTTTTTCTTCCTTCAAAGCGTAATTGATTGTTTTTTATTAACTACAGGACAGTTGTAAAAAGCGTTTTTTAATATCAGTGATAAGTGACAAAAAAGTTTCAAAGAATCTTAAACCTTCCAAATATGAACTGTAAAGACAACGTGAAGTACACTGGAGGTTTTTCATGGGCCTGCAGTTAAAGCTGTTGTTTTTAAGAAGGAGCTACTTTATTTATGTTAGATGAAATAGTTGAGAAACCTTTCCAAAAAGGAGAGGAAGGACGACTCTCAGCCCTTCAGATCCTGCAGGTTCCCTTCCTTTGAGAGGGTTCTGAACAGGATGAAACCTGTGGAGGTGTAGATGAGAAAACCTGCCAACCTGTCAACCCTCAAAGGTAGAAAGCCTTTATATTTGTTTCATATTGTTACAGAGAAATCTGCAGAGGAACTTAGCTGAGTGTTTTTAGCTGCTCTGCCTGTCAAGGACGTGTCTTGTCTTCGCTCTTATTTATGAGGCACGACTTTATTAAATGCTCTGGTGATTCTGTGAGAGACTCTTTATCCAGCTGAGGAGCCTGATCACAGCCGATCAGGTCTGATCACAGCTGATCCGTTACTCCTCCCCGAGCAGCCCACCCTTGCATGCATGTTTAACCTGAAGAGTTGAATGTTGATGAAGCTTCTAACTTCTAACCTCTTCTTGTACAGTTTTATCAGCTGGTACGGCGAAAGTTCTGGTGTTGCAGATTGTTGTTAACCCTTGTACTGTCGCTCTCTCCTTCCTTCCTTCCTTCCTTCTTTTCTCCATTCCTTCTTTCCTTATTTCTTTTCTCCATTCCTTCCTTCCTTCTTTTCTCCCTTCCTTTCTCCATTCCTTCCTTCCTTCCTTCCTTCCTTCCTTCCTTTCTCCCTTCCTTTCTCCATTCCTTCCTTCCTTCCTTCTTTCCTGTTTTCTTTCCTTCCTTCCTTCTTTCCTACCTTCCTTCTTTTCGCCCTTCCTTTCTCCATTCCTTCCTTCTTTCCTTTCTTCTTTTTTCCCTTCCTTCCTTCTTTCCTCCCTTCCTTCTTTCCTGTTTTCTTTCCTTCCTTCCTTTCTTCTTTTTTCCCTTCCTTCCTTCCTTCCTTCCTTCTTTTTTCCCTTCCTTCCTTCTTTTTTCCCTTCCTTCTTTCTTTCCTTCCTTCTTTCCTCCCTTCCTTCCTTCCTTCTTTCCTGTTTTCTTTCCTTCCTTCTTTCCTCCCTTCCTTCTTTCCTGTTTTCTTTCCTTCCTTCGTTCCTTCCTTTCTTCTTTTTTCCCTCTTTTCTTTCCTTCCTTCCTTCTTTTCTCCCTTCCTTCCTTTTTTCCTCCCTTCTTTCCTTCTTTTCTCCCTTCCTTCCTTCTTCCCTCTTTTCTTTCCTTCCTTCCTTCCTTCCTTCCTTCCTTCTTTTCTCCCTTCCTTCCTTCCTTTTTCCCTTCCTTCTTTCCTTCCTTCCTTCCTTTTTCCCTTCCTTCCTTCCTTCCTTCCTTCCTTCCTTTTTTCTCCCTTCCTTCCTTCTTCCCTCTTTTCCTTCCTTCCTTCTTTTCTCCCTTCCTTCCTTCTTCCCTCTTTTCTTTCCTTCCTTCCTTCCTTCCTTCCTTCCTTCTTTTCTCCATTCCTTCCTTCTTTTCTCCCTTCCTTCCTTCCTTTTTCCCTTCCTTCCTTTTTTTCTCCCTTCCTTCCTTCTTTCCTCTTTTATTTCCTTCCTTCCTTCTTTTCTCTTTTCTCTCCTTCCTTCCTTCCTTCCTTCCTTCCTTCCTTCCTTCCTTCCTTCCTTCCTTCCTTCCTTCCTTCCTTTTTTCTCCCTTCCTTCCTTCTTTCCTCCCTTCTTTCCTTCCTTTTTTCCTCCCTTCCTTCCTTCTTTCCTTCCTTCCTTCTTTCCTTCCTTCCTTCTTTCCTTCCTTCCTTCTTTCCTCCCTTCTCCCCTTCCTCCTTCCTCGAGCTTCCTTGACAGCACAAGGGTTAATGTTCAGCAGAACTCCTGAACTCCTGTAAAGACTGACTGACCTCTGACCTCTGCAGGATCCAGCGCAGACGTCCTCCTGGTGGACGGGATCTTCCCTCTGCTGGCTCTGGCCAAGTCCTACGACCCGGCGCTGCAGCAGAACGCGACGTGGGCTCTGCTGCACCTCACGCAGTCGGGTGGGACAGTTTCCTTCTCATGCTCACATATCCAGAGGTCTATACCCGTCAATGCCAGCTGGATAAATCTCGTCTCGCCCCCCAGATTGGTCCATGAGGATTTTGTGTCAGGCGGGGGCCGTCCCGGTCCTGGTCCTCCTGCTGCAGTCCTCGGATTCAGAGGTTCAGTTCTACAGCTGCACGGCTCTGTGCAACGTCGCCGCCGTGCAGGAGCATCGCCCCAAGCTGCTCGCCGTCGGGGGGCGATATTTGTGCAAGTCTCTTCTGACGCTCATGTCCTCCTCCGTGCAGAAGGTGTTGTACTTGGATGTGAAGATTATACTGCAAACTTTTTAAATCTACTTCTTTAATTTATTTTCTTATTGTCTTTCCCTTTTTTTATTTTTTTTTTACTTTTTAAAAAAAAAACTTTTTTACATTTTTTTTCCTTTTGAAAAAATAAAATAAAAAATCTACTTTTATTTTATTGAATTTTTCCCCCTTTTTAAATGTATTTTTTCCTTTTTTAAATGTACTTCTTTTAATTTATTTAATAGTTTTTCCTTTTTCTTATCTTTTAAATTTTTTTTATTTAAACATTTTTTTCCATTTGAAGAAAAATAAAATAAAAAAATTCCCCTTTTTTAAATTTATTTTTATCCTTTTGAATTTTTCCTTTTTTTAAATTTACTTCATTTATTTTATTTTTTCCCCTTTTTTTCTTTTAAAATCTTTTCTTTTTTTCCTTTTGAAAAAAAAACTCTTTAAATCTACTTCTTTATTTCATTTTTTTCCCTTTTTTATTTTTTCTTCTTTTAAAATTTTTCTTTTCTTTTTTCCCTTTGAAAAAAATAAAAAATGTACTTCTTTATTTAATTTAAAATTTTCCCTTGTTTTATACATATTTTTTTCCTTTTGAAAAAAAAATAAATAAAAAAACTTCTTTATTCCATCTTTCAGAATGCAGTCCAAGCGTGCAGATGCTTGCAGACCCTTGCACAGAACGGTAACACCAACAACAGTACCAGTGAGGGAGTGTCGTGCCGTGTCTGATTCCGTGTCCTTCCTGCACAGGTCTGATCCAGGACCAGCTGATGGAGCTCGACTGTGTTCCTCCTCTGAAGGCCCTGCTGAGATCTTCCTCCCCGGCGGGGGTGGAGGCGGCGCTGACGCTGCTGTCTGCTCTGTCTGCTCTCCCACCGCACCAGGTAACGCAGCAGCAGACACCTGAGCTGGGAATGATTTCAGAATCCAGGTTAAACTCCCGTCACTCCGTCCCAGGACGTCCTTGTGAGTGAAGGAATTCTGGGAGAAATGGGTCAGCTGCTCCGCCAACGCGGCTCCGGGTCCGTCGTGATGCTCGGCTGCAGGATCATCACGGAGCTCTGGGGTTCCTGCCTGGCGGAGCAGGTGAGCAGCATGTGGTCGTGTATCCGAGATGGATGTTGTCGGCCGTAACACCGGGTCTCCTTGTTGGTTTCCAGGCCGTGGTGGACGGTCCCTGCTTGCCAGGACTCCTCGGGGTCCTGGAGTCTCCATCCATGTCAGACGAGACGCTGCTGCAGGTGATGCTGGTCCTGCATCACCTGCTGACCCGGGGTAAATGCCATATTCTGCTTTTCTTCTTTCTTTTAGTTTAGTTTAGTTTATTTATTTAGCAATATAAGACAAATTGAACAAAAAATGAAAAAACTATGAAATAACATGCAAGGAAAGGAAGAAGCCTGGTGGCTTATATAGAATCCTTTCCATATATGAATAAAAAACAACAAAAGCTACACAAGGGGGAGTAAAAAAACACAAAAAAAACACAAAAGAAAATGTAACTCAGGTCAAATAATAAACACTACAACGATGAAACAATAAGAAAGTTCTTTAAATGTTTTTTTTAATATTGGCAAGGATGGTGATGATTTAAGAGTTCTGTTTCGTCCCTACTGACCGCCAGGCGGTGCTGTAAGCACTGGATATCTTCCCTCGCGCATGCGCATGTCGAGTACAATACCAACAATGTCACGTCACCCGTGACCCCTGCATGACCCCCGGAAGGGTATATCTTCCGGCGTCAGCATGGGATCGACTCCTTATTCTTCTCGCATCGCGCGTCTGAAGTACAGGACGGAAATAGGAGCTTTGTGAAGCTTCTTCCTTTCCTCCCTAAAAAACCCGCCGGCCTCTGTGCAGCTTCGTGCCGTTCAGGTAGGAGTAACGATTTTTTTCGTCCTCCGAGGAGCTGTGGTCGGCGCGGTATTGATGGTGTCGGGTTGCGGCGGCGTCTCCCCGCCCCGCCCCCCTGCCCAGCTGACAGAAGGTAAGCTGTCAAGCTGCGCCTGACACCTGATCACAATCTGCGCAGGGAGACAGCGTTTCGCTTCCTCTCCCCACTTATTAATGTGACAACATTATTTTTTCCTTGCAGATTATTTTTTTCTTTTGAAAAAAAAAAAAAAAAAAGGAAAAAAAAGAAGACAGAAAAGGATTATTTTTTTCTTTTGAAAAAAAAACAACACAAACACCTTTTTTGGTCTTTCTTACAGCCGTGGTGAAGGCCACGCCCCTCTCCCACCGGCACATTTGTGGTGACGGCAGCGTTTCGCTCCCTCTCCCACTTTATTAATGTGACAACATTATTTTTTCCTTGCAGATTATTTTTTTCTTTCTTTAAAAAAAAAAAAAAAAAAGAAAGGGAGACAGAAAAGGATGATTTTTTTCTTTTTTGAAAAAAAACACAAACACCTTTTTTTGCCTTTTCTCATAGCCGTGGTGACGGCAGCGTGGCCCTACCCTCTCCCGCCGGCATATTGGCGGTGACGGCAGCGTGCTCGCTGTGGTGACGGCGGCGTTTCCGCTCCCCTCTCCCACTGACACATCTGTGCTGACGGAAGCGTGGCCCTCCCCTCTCCCGCCTGCATATTGGCGGTGACGGCAGCGTGCTCGCTGTGGTGACGGCAGCGTTTCCGCTCCCCTCTCCCACTGACACATCTGTGCTGACGGTAGCGTGGCCCTCCCCTCTCCCACCGGCACATCCGTGGTGACGGCAGCGTGACCGCTCCCACCGACACATTCGTGTGGACGCCAGCGTGACCGCTCCCACCGACACATTCGTGTGGACGCCAGCGTGACCGCTCCCACCGACACATTCGTGTGGACGCCAGCGTGTCCGCTCGTCTCTCCTACCAGCACATCCGTGGTGACGGCAGCGTTTCCGCTCCCCTCTCCCACTGACACATCTGTGCTGACGGAAGCGTGGCCCTCCCCTCTCCCGCCTGCATATTGGCGGTGATGGCAGCGTGCTCGCTGTGGTGACGGCAGCGTTTCTGCTCCCCTCTCCCACCGACACCTACGTGGTGACTGCAGCGCGTCCGCTCCCCTCTCCCACCGACACATTAGTGTGAACGGCAGCGTGTCCGCTCCCTCTCCCACCGGTCGCTGTGATGGAGCGTTCATGCCCAGGGTGCATGGCCGCTCTGGACCCTGCGGATGACCAGGACCTCTGCGTGTCGTGCCTCGGCCCCGAGCAGCCGGGGCCGTCGGCCAGCCTCCCCTCATCTCAGCCGGGGTCTTCTCTGAAGCGATCGGCAAAGAGAGTGGTGGGGGCCCCCAAACGACGGCGGATGACGAGCCAGCTCTCCTCGAAGGTAGATCGCTTGGCTGCCGACATGGAGCAGATGACGGCGCCCCTCCTCAATCTGCAACCTGGTACTGGCCAGGTGGAACCTGCCATGCCAGAGTTTGCTCTGGGGTCGCCACCGCCGCTGCCGGAGGACGCCATCTCCATTGCAGCCTCGGCGAGCCACTTCAACGTGTCATCAGGGGACCCGGCCTCACAGCGCTCGGGGTTCTCCTCGCACTCATCTGCCCAGAGCTCTCGGGAGGGGACGGTTTGTTCCTCCGTGCAGAGCATTATCCGCACTGCCCTGGCACACTTGCAGCCGGATGCACCGCGTGCGGAGGTGGCCTCTAGCGCCTTCCACAGGCGCAATCCTTCTCCGGTGGGATTCACATTCCGTCTTCGTCGGATTTTTTTGAGGGAGCTGCACTCATGCTGGAGAGATGTCACAGCCGGCTGATGACCGTGCTCTGACGGCGATGGAGGACGCTGCTGTGGCTGGTCTCCACCACATGCCCCCCCCCATCGAGCCCTCCATTGCAGCACTGATAGTGGCTCCTGATGACGCTCTGAAGCCAGATCCCAAGTGCCCCTCTACCCAGAGTAGGGTTACTGATGGGCATATTTGTAAGGCTTATGAAAGAGCGGCACGCATCGGCCGGCTGGGGAACACCCTTTCTCATCTGCTACTGGCTCTCTCCACATGTGTGACATATCCCTACAGGCTTTTGCCTCCCAAACGAGGGAACTGGGGCGGCTGATGTCCACCCTGGTGCACACGCGCCGTCATGTCTGACTGGCGCAGTCACCCCTGACGGAGACTGCTCGTAGGGTTCTTCGTCAGGCACCGGCAGTACCGGGGGAGCTGTTTGGGGCAACTGCCCTGGAAGCTCTGAACCGCACCGCCCTGGCCGATGAGACCAGGCAGCGGCTGGTGTACCTTCACAGGGGTGCGGCCGCTTCCTGTACACCGGGAGGCCCTTCACCGGCCCCCGGGCCTCGCCCCCGGCCGCCTGCCCACAGCGGCCGCCTGCCCACAGCGGCCGGCGCGGCTTTCAGCGGTCTGTGAGTCAGCCTGCTGGTGACTTTCGCCCCCCTGTGCGCGGACCGTCCCACCAGCGTCGGGGCGTTGATCCCGACCGTCGCCCCCCCGGGACGTCCAGAGCCCGGGGGAGACGGCGCTAAGGCCACGGAGCCGGTCGTCAGCTACTTTTCCGGCAGCAGCTCGGTTACTGGGCTGCCTGCTCATTGGGGCCCGGGTGGTTTCCACCCTAGCCCAGGGGTACGTATTGCAGTTCCGACACCGGCCTCCTACCTCCGGCCGGGTTGAGATGACCATCGTCAGAGACCCGGCAAACATTCCGGCTCGGGCTCAGGTGTTGCCCGCCCTACTGGCCAGGAGCGCCATCATGCCGGTGGACCCCCCGCCGCGGCCTGGGGGTTCTACTTGAGCTACTTTCTCGTCAGCAAGAGAGACGACGGACGTCGTCCCATCTTGGACCTGGGGGACCTCGACGAATACATGAAGGTCCTGCCCTTCCGGAGGCTTGACCACAGCGGATGCTCTGCGTTGGTCAGGAGGAAGTGGTTTGCAACTGTGGACCTACAGGGCGCTTGTTTCACGTGCCGGTCGCGGCACGTCACCGGTAGTTCCGGGGGTTCGCCTACCGGGGCCACCGTTGTCGGTTCAGGGTGCTCCTGTGCGGGCTCTCCCTGTCACCGAGGATTTTGTTCACCAGGTGCGTGATGGCAACCCTTGCCCCTCTCGCCTGGATGCCAAGAGGCACGGGCGCAGGCTGGTCAGGGTTTCGCGGGTGTGTGTCTATACCCTTGCACCCTGGAAAGGCGGGACATTCCGGCTGAGGGGTGTGCCCTTAGGCGCTTTCCCCTCCCTGCCGGGAGGCTGTCATCAGTAGTCCTCCCGGGTCCGCACGCGCCACATCAACGTGCTGGAGCTCTGGGCTCTGCACTTCACACTAACATTTTTTGCAACTCCTGTGGGGGAGGCACGTGCCGGGTCGGTCGGACAGTGTGTCCACTGTTCCTTGATCGGCCACCAGAGGGGGCCCCGACTCTGCACAGCTGCTGCAGGTGTCCCGGGGCCTCCTAGCGTGGACAGCTCCTCGCCTGCCCGGCCTTCGGGCGATGTTCCTGCCTGAAGACAGGAACCGGGTGACGGACTTCCTCTCCCGGCGCAAGCCGCCTTTGCAGAGGGTCCTCCAGAGGGCACACGGGCTCCTCTTGGTGGCCCCCTTCCGACCGGGGAAACATAGTTTCCACTGCTGCGGAGGCTCTGCTGCGACACAACATGACGCCCCCCAGAGGGACCGTCTTTTCCAGCCGGGGATTCAGGTTTTGCACCCCGACCCCGTCGTTTTTGGCTCTGAGTCTGGCCGCTGCGGCGCCCGACCCATTGTTGTCAAGCTGTCCTGAACCCGTCAGGGCTGGCATCTCGAATGCCCATGTGCCTCCCACCCGCCTCTGGTATGAGTGCGAGTGGGGGAGATTCTCTGCCTGGTGTGCAGACGGGGCAGAGGACCCTGTTCTTTGCCCCGTGGCCACGATCCTGGGGTTCCTTTCGGTCCCTCCTGGATGGTGGCCGTGCTCAGTCCACTTTAAGGGTGTATGTGGCGGTCATTTCATCGCAACATGCCCTGGTTGAGAATGCCACCGTGGGGTGCCACCGGCTGGCTTCTCTTTCTCAGGGGGGCTCTGAGGCTACGCCCCCCCCACCCCCCCGAGGGGCCCAAAGGCCCCAGTTTTCGATTCCATTCGATTTTATTTATATAGCGTCTAATACAACAGATGTTGTCTCTAGACGCTTTCCAGAGAACCAGAACATAAACATGAATATAAACCCCCGAGCAGTGTGGGACCTGCCCATGGTGCTAGGTGCCCTCTCTTCTCCACCCTTTTGGGCCCTTGGCCCGGGTGGGCCTGAAGTGGCTCTCTATGGAGATAGCTTTTCTCCTCGCCATGACATCGGCGAGTCGATGAGTTACATGCCCTGTCAGTCAGCTCAGGGGCTACGTTGTGGCCGAACGTGGAGTTCCTGCCCTAGGTCCTGCAGAGAGTGGGCCAAGCCCTTTGTGCCCCGTACGGGCCCTTGCTGCTTATGCTACCGCGCCTGTGCGACGGTCGGAGCAGCTTGTTCTCTGCCATGGTGGCCCCAACAGGGGGCGTGCTGTTTCTGGACAGCGCCGTCCCACTGGGTGGTGGACACCGTCGAGCGCGCCCACAGGGCCAGTGGCCGCCCCTTACCAGTGGGGGTGAGGTGCCACTCGACCAGAAGCGTCGCAGCTTCTTGGCTGCCCTGCAGGGGGTGCCTCTGGAGGACATCTGCACCGCGACTTCATGGACGTCGCCAGACACGTTCTCCAGGTTTTACCGGATCAATGTCGCCACTCCCCAACCATTGGGCGTGGTTCTACTCCCGGGTCCGTCTGCCCCTGGTCAGTGAGGTATGTGACCGGGATTCTATGTGACATTGTTGGTATTCGTCATCCAGTGCTTACAGCACCGCCTGGCGGTCAGTAGGGACGAAATAGAACGAAAGTTACGCCTGTAACTACGGTTCTATGAGTCCCGGATGACCGCCAGGCCTGCCGGTCACTCCGAATCCTCGTGCTCTCGCGAGAAGATTCTAGGAGTCGATCCCATGCTGACGCCGGAAGATATACCCTTCCGGGGGTCATGCAGGGGTCACGGGTGACGTGACATTGTTGGTATTGTACTCGACATGCGCATGCGCGAGGGAAGATATCCAGTGCTTACAGCACCGCCTGGCGGTCATCCGGGACTCATAGAACCGTAGTTACAGGCGTAACTTTCGATTTATTGAGTGAATTCCACAAGTGGGGGCCTCTGTAAGTGATGAAAGATGGGCTGGGGATCGATTCAAATGTCAAGAATCGATTCGATTCCGATTCTTAATATTCAGAATCGATTATCATGATTCGATCCGATTCGATATTGATTTGGTTTAGTGTTATTTCAAATGTGCAAAAAAAGAGAAATTGCAACAGTTCATGCAGTAAACAAATCATTTTAGCTTATCTAATTTATTCTGTCACCACGCACACATATTGCCATGAAGCACCTGGCATTTTTCAGAAGTGTCATGAAAAACTGTGTGTCCGACTACTGGGATTAAAGTTCACCTGGCGAAAATGATGGAAAAATAAATAAAATCGATCTTTATACATAAGAATCGATTTTTAGGAATTAATATGAGAATCGATTTAGAATCGGAAAATCAATTTTTTCAACACAGGCCTAGTTTACATGTTCTACAAAACGGTAAATTAAAATCATCTTTGTGCCTTCTGGCATAAGAATGAATATCGGAATTAACACAAAAGAAATTATGAAAAGAAGAAGGAAGATCTTGTATATAATTTTTAAATTTGAACATAAATAAATATGTTTGAAAGATGTTAATTTTATTGACGGATAATAATGAATATTTAATGAAAAGGGGAGCAGACGGCTCATATCTGTTTGCGTGTGATATCATTCTGAGAAACCTTTTTTGAATTATCAGTAATTTATTAATACATGTTGAATGAGTCGAAGCCCAAACAATGTTGCAGTAATTAAGATGAGGGAAGATTAAACTATAATAGAGAGTTAAATGAGAGGAAGGAAGAACAAAAGGACAAACTTTTCTTTTCTACATTCAATGTCAAAACCGACTTCTCCCCACCTCAGATGCGATCAGGACTAAATTGTCCGCGACCGTGACTCCGGAGCAGATCTCCAGACTCGTGCAGCTGTCTGAGCAGACCAGGAACCCGCCGCTGGCGTACAACTCTGCAGCTCTGATCTGCAACTTTCACATGACCGGTAAGAATGGGAGATATTTTACCGTTCACGATAAACCGTCAAAAAAATTCCCCACGGTAAGAATTTGTATCTCACGGTAAAAACGATAAATTGAGGAAATGAGCCTGAAAGAAAGAAAGAAAGAAAGAAAGAAAGAAAGAAATGAGCCTGAAAGAAAGAAAGAAAGAAAGAAAGAAAGAAAGAAAGAAAGAAAGAAAGAAAGAAAGAAAGAAATGAGCCTGAAAGAAAGAAAGAAAGAAAGAAAGAAAGAAAGAAAGAAAGAAATTAGCCAGAAAGAAAGAAAGAAAGAAATGAGCCTGAAAGAAAGGAAGAAAGAAATGAGCCTGAAAGAAAGAAAGAAAGAAAGAAAGAAAGAAAGAAAGAAAGAAAGAAATTAGCCAGAAAGAAAGAAAGAAAGAAATGAGCCTGAAAGAAAGAAAGAAAGAAATGAGCCTGAAAGAAAGAAAGAAAGAAATGAGCCTGAAAGAAAGAAAGAAAGAAATGAGCCTGAAAGAAAGAAAGAAAGAAATGAGCCTGAAAGAAAGAAAGAAAGAAAGAAAGAAAGAAAGAAAGAAAGAAAGAAAGAAAGAAAGAAAGAAAGAAAGAAAGAAAGAAAGAAAGAAAGAAAGAAAGAAAGAAAGAAAGAAAGAAAGAAAGAAAGAAAGATAAATTCCCGTTGATGACACTTTTTGTATTGTATTTTGTATTAGTCCATACCGCCCATCTCTAATGACCGGTAACGTCTTGACAAACGTCTGCAGTGACTGTGAGGGGATGTGATTTTAAACGTGCATTCAGCGTTTCTCTTCTCTGCACAGAGGAGCTGGTCCGGTCCCTGAGGCCCCACTACGCCGCGGCCTGCAGATACTTGCTGCTCTTCCTCAGGAAGAAAGAAGTTAAATTCCAGCAGCTCGGCATCGCCACCATCGTCAAGCTCAAGACAGGTCTGTTTGTTTATTCCTGCAGCATCCGAGAGTGAGGACAGGGTCGGTAAGCTTGCTTCTCGTCCCGTAGATGGAGACTTCTCCTCGCTGCTGGCCGGCAGCGAGCTGGAGGATCAGATCTGGAAGTTGCAGGTGCAGACGGAGGAGACCCGGCAGCTGCTGGAGATGATTCAGCCTCCCTCTCCGTCCTCCGTTAGCCCCCGACCGCCTCAGTGAACACTTCAGCTGCATCAGGACTTTCTTTTTTACTGTGCTTTTTAAGTACCGTATTTTCTGGACTATAAGCCGCTACTTTTTTCATAGGTTTTGAACCGTGCAGCTTATACAAAGGTGCAGCTAATCTGTGGATTTTTCTTCCACCTCTCGGGGCGCTCTAACCGGAATTAGAATCAAAACTAAGACAAAATAAATGCAAAGAAGAATACGCTACTTCTTCTTTAGCAGATAGAAGTAGGTAGAAGCAGATTTCAAACAGATAAATAAATAACTTTCTCGACATTTCAACTTTTATTCTCGACATTTCGACTTTTTTTCTCGACATTTCGACTTTTTTCTCGACATTTCGACTTTTTTTCTCGTCATTTTGACTTTTTTCTCGTCATTTTGACTTTTTTCTCAAAATTTTGACTTTTTTCTCAAAATTTCGACTTTTTTTCTCGACATTTCGACTTTTTTTCTCGACATTTCGATAAATGCTCGGGGCGCTCTAACCGGAATTAGAATCAAAACTAAGACAAAATTAATGCAAAGAAGAATATCTTCTTTAGCAGATAGAAGTAGGTAGAAGCAGATTTCAAACAGATAAATAGATTTAATCTAACAACATAAATATCTGCGGCTTGCATATCTTTTTTTTAAATAGAGCAGTCGCGGCTTGTATATCTTTTTTTAAATATTTTTTTTAAAATAGAGTAGATGTGGCTTGTATATCTTTTTTTTATTTATTTTTTTCAAATAGAGCGGGTGCGGCTTATAGTCCAGAAAATACGGTATATTGGTTTTTAAACTGGTTTATACATTTTTTTTTAAATATTCAATGATGACAAATTTACTGAAAAAACAGGTCAGAAAATGTGGCATAGTATCAACTTTAATCAAATATGGCAGATGTTTGGACATTTTTACAAGCTAAGGAGATAGTCAAAAGCAGCACTTAAGCTAGAAGATCAAATCCCAACGATCTGTCACATTTTTATTCTAATAAACTTATTTAAACTATGAGCCAAATGCTTTACTCTATTAAACCGCTGCACCGTGTCGACGCAACAGTCTGTGCAAGGAAAGATTGTTCCATTGTTTTGTCTAAAAATACACACACACGGACACACACACAGATGGATTTGGGATCTAAGTCGGGCTGTAACGGGTCGACCTGGCCAGCCGTCTTACAAGTGTCTTCCTATCAGAAATACCACGCATGTGACCGCAGCTCCTGCATGGATCACCGCACGCCGCGAGAGGTTCGGTACGTTCTCTACCGGAGGAAAAGTCTGAAGTGGTTCGGTACGTTCTCTCCCGGAGGAAAACTGAAGAGGTTCGGTACGTTCTCTACCGGAGGAAAACTCTGAAAAGGTTTGTTACGTTCTCTACTGGAGGACGAGTCTGAAGCGGTTCGGTACGTTCTCTATCGGAGGAAAACTGAAGAGGTTCGGTACGTTCTCTACCGGAGGACGAGTCTGAAGTGGTTCGGTACGTTCTCTACCGGAGGACAAGTCCAAAGTGGTTCGGTACGTTCTCTACCGGAGGAAAACTGAAGAGGTTCGGTACGTTCTCTACCGGAGGAAAACTGAAGAGGTTCGGTACGTTCTCTACCGGAGGAAAACTGAAGAGGTTCGGTACGTTCTCTACCGGAGGAAAACTGAAGAGGTTCGGTACGTTCTCTACCGGAGGAAAACTCTGAAAAGGTTCGTTACGTTCTCTACTGGAGGACGAGTCTGAAGCGGTTCGGTACGTTCTCTACCGGAGTCTGAAGAGGTTCGGTACGTTCTCTACCGGAGGACAAGTCCAAAGTGGTTCGGTACGTTCTCTACCGGAGGAAAACTGAAGTGGTTCGGTACGTTCTCTACCGGAGGAAAACTGAAGAGGTTCGGTACGTTCTCTACCGGAGGAAAACTGAAGAGGTTCGGTACGTTCTCTACCGGAGGACGAGTCTGAAGCGGTTCGGTACGTTCTCTACCGGAGTCTGAAGAGGTTCGGTACGTTCTCTACCGGAGGACAAGTCCAAAGTGGTTCGGTACGTTCTCTACCGGAGGAAAACTGAAGTGGTTCGGTACGTTCTCTACCGGAGGAAAACTGAAGAGGTTCGGTACGTTCTCTACCGGAGGAAAACTGAAGAGGTTCGGTACGTTCTCTACCGGAGGAAAACTGAAGAGGTTCGGTACGTTCTCTACCGGAGGACGAGTCTGAAGTGGTTCGGTACGTTCTCTACCGGAGGAAAACTCTGAAAAGGTTCGTTACGTTCTCTACTGGAGGACGAGTCTGAAGAGGTTCGGTACGTTCTCTACCGGAGGACAAGTCCGAAGTGGTTCGGTACGTTCTCTACCAGACGACAAATCTGAAGTGCTTTGGTACGTTCTCTACTGGAGGACGAGTCTGAAGAAGTTCGGTACGTTCTCTACCGGAGTCTGAAGTGGTTCGGTACGTTCTCTACCGGAGTCTGAAGAAGTTCGGTACGTTCTCTACCGGAGTCTGAAGAAGTTCGGTACGTTCTCTACCGGAGTCTGAAGAAGTTTGGTACGTTCTCTACCGGAGTCTGAAGTGGTTCGGTACATTCTCTACCAGATGACAAGTCTATGAAGGGTTGGGGCAGCAGGCACATTTCACAAGAGTGATTGGGTACAGCCGGCCAGGTTCGTCAAGATGTACTGGTACCGCAGGTAAACACAAACTGCTTGATCATTATAACAATTATATAAACTCTAGTTTTGTTCCATTCGGGGAAAAAAAAGGAAACTTAAATAACTCGTTTTCATGTGTAGGAATCTCAATTAAATTGCTGTTACCAGTAAATTTGGTCACGATTATGAGGTGAAAATGCGATTTAGTTACAGCCCTGCGGTTGTAGCAGCTTTGAAATATGCGACAGCTAAAGTTCACGAAGTCTAAGACTCAAAACTGGAAGGCAGCAAGTCCCATTCCACCGACGCCCTTGACCTATTCTAGTTCCACAGTGACTAAACCGAGTCGACAGCAAGACATGTCTGTAATAAAAAGAAGAAGCAGCACTGGAGCAGCCGTGAGAGAAGTGAGATTTCTAGTACGACACCAAACCAGAAGAGGCTGAGATGATACGGAAAATTAAAAACGCTGTTTCTTCATTTGACTTTTTCTGTTCCGACCATTTGAACCCAAAATATTTTTCTGCTTTTTTTTTTCCTCACCAACTTAATTGGTCACATTTTCTTTTGTCACATTCCAGAAAAGGCTGGTATGAAGGCAGGTCAACGGTATTAAAGGGTGGAGAGGGAAGACAATGATGTTGTTATCTAATGGGTGACTGTCAACAGACGCAGCAGGAAAAACAGGACAGCATTCCTCGCTGGCTCTTCCTCCGCTGATCATCATGTTGTTGAGCAGTTTTTCTAGCAGCACGAAGGATCTTTGGTCACTTTTAGCTCAGTGGGGCCCTCTACAGGTGAAGTACCTTTTACAACACCGTCCCATTGTCCTCGTCCCATCAATAACTTCTTAATTAGTCGCCTCTGCTGAGATAGCGGAAGTGATACGCTCAAGAGACGGAGGGATGGAAGGGCAGAGTTGCTTAAAATATCCTCTCAAATGAAACTGGAAACACTTTTCTACGAGTAAAGGCCAAGGTCACACTTCCTGAGTCGGACACTTGTGATATCTGATCGTTTAGAAAGCTGATATGACCACAAAGGTAAGGTATTACTTCTGAAAAGTATTCGCAAGCACGGCAGCAGAGAGCTACATTTATAAATGGCACTTTACTGTGCAAAAAAAAGGAAGTTAAAAGTTAAACTTGCCCAAGAGACGGCAAATCTCTGGTGTCAGAGGCGTCTGGTGTGCTGAAATGAATCAGAGCTCTTGGAAAAGCTCATCCACTTCTGTGCTGGGAGCGTTATTCAGGAAAAACAAACACATCTGTGCATTCACAAGTGCAAAACCGCACACAGACAAAGAGAGGGTGTAGGTTCTGGTGTTGCAGAGTTTAGGATATATATACATAAGAATTTCAACTCTGGAATCCTCAGTGTCGGAAAACTGTTCAACAGTTGAGGGAAGTAATCGCAACTTCACCAAGTGCTAAACGCTAACAGGCCCTTTGATTAGACGCTTTTGTACGTTTGTGCATCCGTCTATTCCAGGGATCGGCAACCCAAAATGTTTTAGAGCCATATTGGACCAAAAACACAAAAAACAAATATGTCTGGAGCCGCAAAAAATGAAAAGTCTTGTATCAGAATTAGAATGAAGACAATACATGCTGCATGTTTCTATATTAATTAGAACTGGGGGAGATTTTTTTTTCATTATGCACTTCGAGAAAAAAGTCGAAATGTCGAGAAAAAAGTCGAAATATTGAGAAAAAAGTTGAGAAAAAAGTCGAAATGTTGAGAAAAAAGTCGAAATTTTGAGAAAAAAGTCGAAATATCGAGATTAAAAAGGAAAGGAAAAAGGAAGAAAAAAGAGAAAAAAAGAAGAAAAAAATAAATAGAAGAAAAGAAGAGAAAAAAGGAAAAAAGAGAAGGAAAAAAAGGTCAAACATTTTTGAAAAAGCTCCAGGAGCCACTAGGGCGGCACTAAAGAGCCGCATGCGGCTCTAGAGCCGCGGGTTGCCGACCCCTGCTCTATTCTAAACGATGTTTCTGTTACGACTCCTCGTACTTCTGTACATCATTGGTGTTTGCATGGTTGTTAAGCAAGACATCCAGCAGGGGGCAGTGATGAGTCAAACAATCTCCACCAGGGGGCAGTGACGAGTCCCAGGCATTTTCTGAAATGTGTTGAAAGCAAAATTGAATGTTTGATGACGAATTAAATGAATTTTATGAGAAAGCTTGTGGGTTCAAATTGTCAAATAAAAGTAAATGTAAGAATCACAGTTTTTTTTTATTTTAATTTTCCATATAACCCCAATTTTTTCAGATTTGGTAGAAGAGACAACACTTTTGACAATCGATTAATCGCATTTGCCAACTACATCTACAGCGCCTATAGTCGCTATGAGAGCTAAACCCTGCTGCACTGAGGAGACTACTGCGTAACTTGCTTTGTGCCACTAGTCACATGCAGGAAAGTGACCGGATGTCGACGTCCTCGCTGAGGGCGGGGCTGGAATTGTACATGCTCTTTCAAGGTGCTGAAGGGTGGCCAAACGGCCAAAATGTGCTGCAGTATCCCCCGTGTTTCCCGGGGGGGTTGGCTTCAACGCTGAAAGGCTTACCGCTCTCTGCAGGTGCTCAGATGACTTCTGCACAACAAAACACAGAGATGGAAAGACATTAAGACACATTTTCAATACTTATGATGCTTTTATACTAGTACCTACTCAGCCCGACTCGACTCGCCCCACCTCGGTTTTGCACTTTCCCACTAGGGGTCTAACGTGCCGAGTAGATACTTTTTCTGTAACTATTCTGCGGAGGTTCTAAGCGGCTGAGTCGGCTGTATCTGACGTCATCACACTACAGGCCACTGATTGGTCGGGGGGTTGGAGTCAGACGTCTGAGTCAGGAGGAGGAAATCAGAGATAGAGACTCCTGCCTTGTTCATTTTATTCAACAGCAATGGCAGCAAAAGTCTGTTTCATGATCCAACTCTGAGGTGCAGATGTTCATAAACCTGGTGCTGAGGAGAGAATTAAAAAGATCTAGACGGGAGATAAGGAACGACCAGATCTACCAGGAGCTCTGTCTCTTCATAGCTGCTCACGGCTCCAGCTGACTTTTCAGCAGCGCCGAGAAAAACTAAAAAAATTAAAAAGCGTTTCCACTTGAAGCTTCTCTCACTCTCATTTTTTAACTTGATATCAAACACAAGCCACAGACCCAGCAGCATATC
The DNA here is from genome assembly GCF_033807715.1 of Cololabis saira. Classification (NCBI taxonomy): domain Eukaryota; kingdom Metazoa; phylum Chordata; class Actinopteri; order Beloniformes; family Belonidae; genus Cololabis; species Cololabis saira. The sequence goes on from NC_084602.1 coordinate 39,138,136, forward strand.
TATCATCTCCTCCAGGTTCTACATCTTTAGTGTCGTTGTCTTCTTCCTTTAGATACACAATCAAATATGTCACAGCAGCTTCAATCCAACCTCCTACTTCTGATCTGGGTGTTGTAAAGAAACGAGGGCAAGGCGAGTCGAGTCGAGTTGGGCTAAGTAGGTACTAGTGCAGGGGTCGGCAACCCACGGCTCTAGAGCCGCATGCGGCTCTTTAGCGCTGCCCTACTGGCTCCTGGAGCTTTTTCAAAAATGTTTGACCTTTTTTTTCCTTTTTTTCTTCTTTTTTTTCCTTTTTTTTCTTCTTTTTTTCTCCTTTTTTCTTCCTTTTTCCATTCCTTTTTCAATCTTGACATTTCGACTTTTTTCTCAACATTTCGACTTTTTTCTCGAGATTGTACTTCAACTTTTTTCTCGACATTTCGACTTTTTTTCTCGAGATTTTGACTTTTCTCAACATTTCAACTTTTTTCTCAACATTTCGACTTTTTTCTCAACATTTCGACTTTTTTCTCAACATTTCAACTTTTTTTTTTTTATAAATTTGTTTATTGTAAAAAGGACAATGATAAAAACAATAACAAGAGCAACAAAGCGAGTAGAACATTACTATATACAGTACAGGTGCTTGCTGATCAGAGAAAACAATTAAATAATAATAACGGTGAATAACAAAAAGAGAAAGAAAAGAAAAGAAAAAAGGAGCACAATATATCGGAATCTCTTGAGAAAGGAAAAATAAACAGAAAGAAGAGGTGTGCTCCATCTTCACATCGAATCCTGTTTACATTATATTTTCCATTTTTATAGTGAGCTTTTACCCACTCCCCCCCCCATATTATCAGCTGGGGGAAGACCAAATAATGCAGTCAAGGGGTTAGGTTGTAGTTTTGTGTTGAAGGCCTGATCAATTGTGCCAAATATGTCAGACCAGAATTTATTCAGCCTTGAGCAGGACCAAAACATGTGGAGATGGTCAGCAGGTGATTGACTGCATCTGTTGCAAGCATCGTTTCGATCTGGAAAAATTTTAGCAAGCCTAGCATTGGTAAAGTGAGCTCTATGGAGCACCTTACATTGCAGTGATCTGTGTCTGGCACAAATAGATGATGAGTGGACTAAATTGAGAATATCGATCCACTGGCTATCAGAAATGTTGTCATCTAGATCACGCTCCCAGAGCTCCTTGAGAGGTATCAAGGGATCTGGATTCAGGGAACCAATCTGATTATAAAGAATAGAAATAGGGCGTTTTTGGTTACGGTCAAATGAGAGAAGCTTATCCATTTCTGATTCAGGAGGACGATTAGGAAAATGAGGAAACAGCTTTTGAATAAAGTGCCTGATTTGGAAAAAGCGAAAAAGATGGCTGTTGGGTAACTTAAATTTGTCTGACAGGGACCTAAAGGAAGAGAAAATCCCATCCTCATAAAGGTCATCTAAGGTAGTGAGACCATTATTCGACCAGACGCGGAAGGTGGGGTCCGTAAACGATGGGGAGAATAAGTGATTGTTTAAAATTGACGCGTGAATCGAGGCTCTATGTAGTCCATGTTGTTTTCTGAATTGCAGCCAGATCTTAATGGTGTTAGTAACAATTGGATTGCTGGAAATTTTATGGGCCACAACAGGAAGCTGAGAGCATATAATAAAGTGTAGGGATGCAGAGGTTGACAACTCAATATGTACCCAGGGGGGATAAGATTCTGAAGGTTTACATTTGGCCCAATATAGCAACTTGTTAATGTTGGAGGCAAAAAAATAATTACGAAAATTGGGGAGCGCAAGGCCTCCTTCTGATTTAGGGAGTTGGAGACACAATCTTTTAATGCGTGCAGGTTTTTTGTTCCAGATGAACACATTTAACTGCTGATCAAGATCAGTGAAAAAGGATTTATTGATACACACAGGGATGTGTTGAAAAAGATAAAGAAATTTAGGTAGGATGATCATTTTGACAAGGTTGACGCGACGCAAGAGAGAGAGGGAGAGAGGCCCACCTAGACACGTCAGCTCTAAGTTTGTCAAGTAATGGCAAGACATTTTTTGGAAACAGTTCTTTAAAAGAGCTAGTAACAAACACCCCTAAGTACTTGAACCCCTCCGTGGCCATTTTAAAGGGGAATATGGATTGGGGAAGTGCCTTTGCCAGGTCATTTAAAAAAAATACTTCGCTCTTATGGATGTTTAGTTTGTAGCCTGATATGCGGCCAAACCTATCTAAAATTGATAATATCGCGGGAAGAGAGGATATGGGGTTGGAGATCATGAGCAGCAGGTCGTCAGCGTAGAGAGACAGCTTATGAATCATGCCGTGGCGATTAATACCCTCAAACCTGTCATGGGTTCTGAGCCAGATAGCGAGGGGTTCAATGGCTATATTGAACAGGAGCGGCGAAAGAGGACAGCCCTGGTGCGTCCCACGCTGGAGAGAGAAAGGCGGAGAACGAATTCCATTAGTGTGTACAGAGGCAGTTGGAGAGGCATAAAGTAATTTAATCCAGGAAATAAATTGGGAATCAAAGCCGAATTTTTCTAAAATGAAAAATAGGTAGCCCCACTCCACCCTATCGAATGCCTTCTCAGCATCAAGTGTCACTACAATTTCAGGGGTGATAGAGGAGGGTGAGAAAATGATATTAAGTAATCTCCTAGTATTGAAAAAAGAGTGTCTCCCCACCATAAAGCCTGTTTGGTCCGGCGAGATTATATCTGACAATACGCGTTGAAGGCGAAGGGCCAGTATTTTGGCCAGTATTTTGCAGTCCACATTCAGCAACGAAATCGGTCTATAACTGCTGCAGGAAGTGGGGTCTTTGTCTTTCTTGAGGAGCAGGGATATAGATGCCATGGACAGAGTTTCTGGTAATTGACCTTTCTGAAAGGAGTCATTGTACATCCTGGCTAAAATCGGGGCTAAATGAGAAGAGTACGCCTTGAAAAATTCAACAGTGTAGCCATCGGGTCCAGGGGATTTTCCATTTTGCATAGATTTAATTGCCTCTTGTATCTCAAGGGTAGAGACTGGGCTGCTTAATTCACTAGCGGTGGCCTTGTCAATTTTGGGGTACGTTAAAAAGTCAAGAGGGTTGGGAGTCATTGTGAAGATTGAGGGACATTCCGAAGTATAGAGTTTGGTGTAGAATTCCAAAAAAGAACTATTAATTTCAGCAGGATTGGATGTGAGTTGGCCATTGGGCGATCTGATTTGTGGGATTAGCCTGGACGCATTGGCTGCGCGAGCTTGTTGAGCTAGGAGCCTCCCAGCTTTGTCACCTTGTTCAAAGAAGCGTTGCCTGCATTGTCTCAGATGTCTCTCAACGATGCCTGTCATAAGAAGGTCGTGCTATGAAAGTAATAAGAGGCGTTTTTTATAGAGAGGGGGGGGGGGAAGGGAGTATGCTTCATCAAGTGTGCAAAGTTCGTTGAGAATATCTGTTAGCCTAGCCTTTTCTGCTCGCCTCTTATGTGAAACGTACGCAATGACCTGCCCACGTACAGTGGCCTTAAGTGCCTCCCATAGAGTACCGCTACCAACGTCCGAGGTGTCATTTATTTCAATGTAAGAGGAAATCTGCATGGAGATAAAGTCTCTAAATGCACTATCTGAATGTAGACCAGAACTGAATCTCCAGAGTGGAGGGGAGGATGGAGCACAAGAAAAAATGATGTCGACGGATGTATGAGCATGGTCTGAGACAGCTATAGGATGGTATTCGCATGAGTTGGTTAGATGTAGCAAATTGTTGTCCAGTAGAAAAAAGTCAATTCGTGAGAAAGTGTGGTGTCTGTGTGAGAAGAAAGAAAAAGCTTTACTTTGTGGGTTAGTAAATCTCCAGGGGTCTGAGAGGCCTAATTGTAATGCGTAATGCAAAACTACATTGGCTGATTTAGAGAGAGTAGTTTGTGTGGGTGATGATCTGTCGAGACCCACGTTCTGAACCAAGTTCCAATCTCCTGCCATAATAATACGACGGTTGTCAGCACTGGGGATTTTAGTGAAAAAGTTCACAAAAAACTGTTCATCGTCCCAGTTGGGAGCATAGATCGAAGCTAAAATTACTGGCATGTTCTCTAAAATGCCTGAAACTATAACATAACGACCGTTGGGATCTAATAACGAGTTTGTCAATTCAAATTTAACGTTTCTGTGGATAATAAGTGCCACTCCTCTCGCTTTATGGAGGAATTGTGAGTGGAAGAAATGGCCCATCCATGCCCTTTTAATACGAAGGAACTCAGATGATTTAAGATGAGTTTCCTGTAAGAAAATTATGTCGCCATTAAGATGTTGTAGCCGTGTCATCACTTTACCAATTTTAGCCGCATTGTTCAAGCCCTTAGTATTCCAGGAGATCAAACGAATTCTTCTACCTGACGATGTCATAGCAACCATTTAAAAGATATTTTGAGGAGGAGATGGCCTGAGAAACCACTGTATAGCAGAAGAGGGAGTAAGTGAAGAGAGAGTGATGAGACGAAGCTGATGAGGGAGTAAGAAAGAAGGGTAAGTGGGATTGACAAAAGAGAGGGAAAAAAGGGGAGAAAGGAAAAAAAACACAAAAAAACCCCCCATGTGACCATACCTGAGGCTAAACCCGAAAAACACCACAAAATCAAGCTCTATAGCTCAAATCTCAGTAATTACACTAACACTTGTAATTACACTGACACTATTCTTCTGGGGTCTTATTCCCTATCTAAACAGTGGAACCCAGAACAAGTATATCAAAAAGACCCAGTGGATAAGTAATGGTAATTAAAATGATAATTCTAAACTTTTATGCAGAAATATCCATGTCGAACAAAACCATTGAAAAAGAAAAAGAGAGAAAAATACAAATAAATAACACTTGGTGCAATGAAAAAGCAACATTACGTGGTAAATCAAATAGAATGAATCCCTATAGGTGTCAAAAATGAGAAAATAAAGTGGAAATAAAGGTCTCAGCAGGGAAGAGGCACAGTCTATTACAGAACATCCGAATCGAGGTTATGCGTGGAGCTAGCACTCCCCCTACTGGCAACAGGGACCATCGCGTTAATAACGTCAAAAAGTAAACAAATACCGCAGGTTACCAGGCTCCCGCGACGGTCAGCCGGAGGAGGATGCGTTGGAACCCGGGCGGTTGGCTGATATGAAGTCCTTGGCCTCAGACACAGAGGAAAGCCTCTTTCTGGATCCATCATTCAGGGTGATGTTGAGCCTCGCGGGGAAAAGCAGCGGCGGCTTAAATCCGAGTTGATACAGTTCAGACATCACCGCTTGGTATTCTCTGCGTTGCTCCAGTATTTCAGGAGGGTAATCCTCGTAAATTGCAATGGGGGTCCCGCGGTACTGGAGCTTCCCTCTCTTAGCTCTTGCTTCGCGGAACATCTGATCCTTCTGTTGGAACCTGTGGAGTCTGATGATCACGGCTCTGGGTCTCTGGTCCGGACGCGGCTTGGCGGAGAGTGTACGGTGCGCTCTGTCACACTCCGGGGGAGATCCGAAAAAGCCCTCGCCAAAGACCTCAGACAGAAGCTCAGAGAAAAAGGTGGAGGGTCGAGGACCTTCGATTGACTCAGGTAAGCCAATTATCCGGATATTATTGCGGCGGCTGCGGGACTCGAGGTCCGTGAGCTTGGCCTGAAGCTTGATGTTGCTCTCCAATAGCTTTGTACACGTCGATTCCAGGCTGTGTATGCGCCCATCTTGATCGTTCGCATTTACTTCAAGTGAGGCAATCGACTGAGTGTGGTCAGAAACCGTAGCTTGAATGCGGTCCAGTTTGGTTTCGAGTGTGGAGATGGAAGCCTTGAAGTCCGCGGAGAGCGCCCTTCGGTGTTCCTCCAGCAGGGACGCTATGGACGCCATGTTAAGCTCGCTGCTGCTTTCCAGTGCGGGGTAGGGATGCAAATTATCGATTATTTCATTAATTGATAGTTGATAACCTTATCGATCGATCATCGATTAGTTGATAAGCGGCGTTTTTCCCCCATCTGAGATACAAACATAATTTTTTTTGCTTATATAAAATACAAAGGACATTTTAATGTATTCCTTAATCAAATATTTATTTGATACAAAAGTAACAAAAAGACATTTTTGTACCACAAGGAATATAATATAAAGTGCACTTCAAGGCTAGTAGTAGTAGCAGCAGCCATAATAGTGTCATTTGTGTCAAGCAAATTTTAAGTTCTAGTTATGTTTAAGTTAGAGTTTCTGCAGTGTTCAAAATAAAATTATGAGACCTGCTGTATTGGAGCACATTTTCTTTTAGTTAAAACTGTAGCGGGGACAGATGTTTAGAGAAACCCATGTATGTACCGGGTGAAGCTGATTTATGGTTCCGCGTTACAACAACACAGAGCCTACGCCGTAGGCTACGGCTGCGGCTCTGCGTCGATTTAAGGCGGAACCATAATTCAGGCTTTAGGGGGTAAATATCGGAGAACAACCAGAAGAATATAGAGTGGATTAAAAATAAAAGTTAAGCACTGAGCTACATGTGTCTCCCGTCTGGGCCATTGCAGACTCATTGCCTGAGCATGATATTACTAAAACCAAACATATCCGCCGTCTCTTTCTTCTGTGCGCGCCGCGGCGGCAGCGTGTTGTGTCGCATTAAATGTGGTCCGGGCGTAATACCAGCTGGTGAAATTAAACGAAAAAAAAAAAAAAAAAAAAAAAAAAATAGATTAACTGTAATCGTTAATTTTAATCGGGTAATTTCATAACGGCAATTAATCGAAAATCGATTAATTATTAACATCCCTAGTGCGGGGTCGTTTTTTGTAGCATGTTCTTTCTTGCCCGATTTAGGATGTTTAGAGGCCATAATTCAGCACCAAGGTGTTCGAGGTGATAATTGTATCCACTTGGCAAAAGAAAAAAACAAGGCTATGGGGTTTGAAATGGAAAGTGAATACAAGTTTAGGGAGCTACACCCAACGCGTGTCTACTCCATCCTATCCCGCCAGAAGTCTCCATTTCAACTTTTTTCTCGACATTTCGACTTTTCTCTCGAAGCGCATAATGGAAAAAATTATCTTCCCCCAGTTCTAACTAATATAGAAACATGCAGCATGTGTTGCCTTCATTCTAAGGCTTATACAAGACTTCATTTTTGTGGCTCCAGACATATTAGTTTTTTGTGTTTTTGGTCTAATATGGCTCTTTCAACATTTTGGGTTGCCGACCCCTGTCATAGTGTAAAAGTGCCTGCATTCCAGATGCAGCATCGTTAAGGTCCTGGTTCTCGGGGGTTTCCAGGCTGCTTGGTCTGATGTGGTTGGTGTTGCTCACCTGCTCGCTGGTGAGTCTGGATTTCCTCCAGACCAGAGAGCGCTCTGAGGGACCTGCGTTCCTTGAAGGCCACGACAGGTACCACGTCCTCCTCATTGTTCAGCCCCAGCTGGGTGGCTTTAGCCCCCACCGGCAGCTTTTCAGTGTCTTCTATCCTCCCGTTGAGTGCAGGCTCGGTGTTTTCCTTTGGGAAGGTCCTCGTTGGTGCTGATTTCTGCAATTTAAAAAATAAACGAATCATTTGAGAAAACAGTTTTTTTCCCTACTTTGTTTTCTTTTTTTGTGTTAGCTGATGCTGGATGTGCATCACAAGAGTCCTGAGGGTTTGAAGCAAGCAATAAATCTCACTTTATCTGGAGAATCTGTCCTCCTGGTTCTCCGCATGATCTCCTCCAGTCGCTGGGGAAAAAAAAGAAGAAAACCCCTCAGTGTCTAAAGAAATGTCGCAATTTCCAGAAGGACAGTTGCACAGGTCAGTTGTTTCTTGCTAAACTGCAGACTGCGTAGATACAGAAAGCCTCTGGAGCAGCGAGGCATCCCCAAGCGGCAACTTTAGCCTACTTAATGGAGTATTTGGGTAGAATAATAAATAAACCAAAAACAACCTGCATTAATTTTTATCAAATAAATTCAAATGTACAGGACCATCTCACAAAAATTAGAATATTGTGATAAAGTTTATTATTAAACTTTATTTTCTGTAATGCAATTTTAAAAAAAAGTCATACATTCTGGATTCATCACAAATCAACTGAAATATTGCAAGCCTTTTATTATTTTAATATTACTGATTATGGTTTACAGTTTTAGATTAAGATTACCAGAATATTCTAATTTTTTGAGATAGGATATTTGAGTTTTCTTAAGCTGTAAACCATGATCAGCAATATTAAACTAATAAAAGGCTTGCAATATTTCAGTTGATTTGTAATGAATCCAGAATGTATGACATTTTTGCATTACAGAAAATAAAGGACTTTATCACAATATTCTAATTTTCTGATACAGTCCTGTAGGTAGATCTGAAACACTTTTTCAATAAATAAATTCAGAATTCTTGCAAATTTTGTTGCAAATTTCCAGATTTATTGAAAGAAATTTCTGGCAAATTTGTGAGCTTATAAAATTATAAGATTTGTTCGTTTATCTTGTCATTCTACTCACCACTTCACAACCTTTTATTTCCTCAAATGGTCCTTATAATATGTTATTCTAACTGAACTTTCCGTAGTAAAACTGATTCTGAGTTTGACATTTAGATTCACAAATCCGACCTGTTTATAGAATAATACTGATACGGGAATGGATCACCTAACTCCCCCATTGCACTGGAGTCATGTGGGACTATTTTGTGTGAGTCTTACTTAAAAGGAAAGGGACTGATTTGTGCCAATAGGTAACTTAACATTGCATGTGGTGTTCCCCAAGGTTCCATCTTGGGGCCCCTCCTATTTAACAACTACATGCTTTTTCTAACTCAGGCCACGTTTACACATAGTATTTACAAAAACGGATATTTCCCCCTCTACGTTTTGAAAAATACCCTCGTTTAACGAACCCGCATAAATACGCTGTTAAGGTGCTATGAACAGCCAAACCTGCAGGGGGCAGTGTAACGAGAAGATAAAGTCATGCTAGCCAATCAGAATCCTGGAAAAAAACATCAACAAATGACACGTGTGAAGCCTGAATAATATGGTTCCGCGTTAAATCGACGGCGTAGCCTGCTGTACGTACGGTGTGCGTCGCCGCGTTCCCTACGCCGTAGGCTCTGCGTTGGTGTAACGCGGAACCATAAATCAGCCTTGACTGCCAGTTACTTCCAAGATGAACGAGAGTCTTTGGTTTGGAGTGACAGAGAAGTGGAGTTACTTTTAAGTGTGACTTTAGAATATAAAACAGGTAAAATACAAGAAAATATTGACGGTGGCCAAACAAATTGTAAACACAGGTCGCACAAATGACGCTGGTGACGTTTCTGTCTCATAATGTGACGTTCTGAAGCCTAAATGTCTGTTTTCCTCTGTTTAGACCCAAACGTGAAAACGGAGTTTTTGCAAATCTCCTCTTTGGTCGGAGTTTTCAGAAATGATCGTTTTTGGTGACTTTGAGCTTCGTTTTCGTGTAAACGAACGGCCAAAACGCATGAAAACGCCTCCGTTTTTGCTACGTGTAAACGGGGCTTCAGATTATAATAAACAAGATAAGTTACCATACCTATGCAGATGACACACAACTTTACAAATAAACTTTTAACTTTACAAATAAATCATTTTTTTCTGTGATTGAGAGCACGTACATGTCTGGGGTAACGGCCTACATAGGAAAATCAGACCTAACATAACAGTGTCACTTTGTTTTGAGCTCCACAGGTCTGAGAATGGTCACGTGCAAAAGGAAGCAATCAGAATTGCCTGTGCACTTTTTCAAAGCAAACACGATTGCAGGTGTGGTTAACAGTGTGAGTACATGCCTTATCATGAAGAATGATTAATCTTCTCTAACATGAGAAACCCCAGCATTGGTGTTGGTGGAGAATGCATCCTCTGAACTATTTTATTCTAAAAGTTTATCGGTTGTAAAATAAGCCTAGTAAATGTCACACCCCCCCAATGTAAAGGTGACATTGAGCAGATGCAGAGTACAAATCAACGAGTGGATGTGACATAATGTTTTTCAGTTGAACAAAAACAAAACTGAAACTTGTTTTTGGACCAAAAGAAGAGCGTTTAAGAGTAAGCACACAGCTTAACCCTGGTACTGTCTTTGGGTCAAAATGACCTAATTCTCCTTCCTTCTCCCTTCCTTCTTTTCTCCCCTCGTACATTCTTTCCTTGTTTTCTCCTTTCCTTCCTTCATTCTTTTTCTCTTCCTTCCTTCCTTCCTTCCTTCCTTCCTTCCTTCCTTCCTTCCTTCCTTCCTTCCTTCCTTCCTTCCTTCCTTCCTTCCTTCCTTCCTTCCTTCCTTCCTTCCTTCCTTCCTTCCTTCCTTCCTTCCTCCCTCCCTTCCTCCCTCCCTCCCTTCCTCCCTCCCTTCCTTCCTTCCTTCCTTCTTCCCTTCCTCCTTCCTTGACCTGAAGACAGCACACAGCTTAAGGTGTTACAGTTAGAAACCACTGATGAGGCCTGAAATCTTGGTGCAGTCATGGACTCAGACCTGAACCTTCAGAGACACATTAAATCCATTACAAAGTTGTCTGCTATCACCTGAAGAATATCTTCAGGATCAGAGGACTAAAGTCTCAGCAGGACCTTGAAAAGCTCATCCACGCGTTTATCTTCAGTCAAAGTGAATATATATTAATATTTCATAGGTCTGCCTAAAAATCAATCAGACAGGTGATCCAGAACGCTGCTGCCCGGGTTCTCACAAGACCTAAGGAAGTGGACCACATCACTCCAGTTCTGAGATCTTTACACTGGCTTCCTGTACCTCAGAGAATATACTTCTAAAGTACTTCTTGTAGTTGGTAAATCACTGAATGGTTTAGGACCAAAATACGCCAGAGAGTAGTTGTTGCCAGACATTCAGCGTTGATGCCCCACAGACCGTGAACAAAACTTCCAGAAGCCTGCAGGAACGCCGAAACCCTCTGAATTGAGGTTAAAACAAACCTTTGAATGATTTAGACTGACCTGAATTTAAATTTAATGTTTATTGTAGAGCTAGACTGTAACTGTAGTTCATGAGCAGAGCTGGCGTAGATCCCCTTCAGAGTCACAACCAACCTTTTTCCTCGCTTGACGCTCTGCCTCCTCTTTCTGAGCAGCTCCCTCTCGTTCTTGCTGAACTTGCTCTGCTCGTTGTCTCTCTCGAGCCGATTCCTCCTCTCTCTGCACGAACACAGGTAAATAAAGAGCTCTTACATGGAAAAACATACTTTTTCGATCTAGCTTTTGCTACCTGTTTCTGCAGAAGCGCGGCCTCCCTCTTCGCCTGAGCTCGCTCTTCTTCAGCTCGCTTCTGCTCCTCCTCCTCCCTCCTCCTCTTCTCCTGGACGAGGCGTCGGGCCTCCGCCTCCTGGCGAGCTCGCTCCTCGGCCCTCCGGCGCTCCAGCTCCTCGCGGCTCCGCCTGGAGCATTGATTGATTAACGACCTGCCGCTGATGCAGAGTTCCCGGTTCTGGGAGGTCGTGCTTCTTACCTCTCGGCCTCCTCTCGCTGCAGGCGCTCCTGCTCCTCCTTCTCCCGCTGCAGTCGGGCCTCCCTCCTCTTCTCAGCCAGGAGACGCGAGGCCTCCTCCGGGTCCGAAGTGCCCGCCGAGGGCCGTGGCGCGACCTCAGGAGCCCGGGGGGCTGAATGGGGCATTTGAAGTAAAGAAAAGCTCAAACTCTGGTGAACTTAGTTGATGCACGTTTATTCTGAGCATGTTTCTCTCTTACGTCCATCTGCTGCTGTCGGAGTTTGCGCCTCTCTCTGGCCGGCGGGCGGGTTCGTACTGGGAGTCTCTGGTGGATTTTCCTTTTTCAGCTTCCGCAGCTGAACTTTATCTGGTTTCCCGGCAGGTCTCACGTTGCCAGCGGAGCGGACGGAGGCTGAAATGGCTCCATCCTCCTCGGGGACGGACGGGAGTTCGACCTGCAGCGGGGTCGGATGTCTGCCGATCGATCTGAGAGGGCTTATTTAGAGCAGATAGATAAGCTCAGCTTTCTGACCAGGTCTTCACATCTCTGTTCATAGTGGCCAATTATAGGGCAGGTACCGTATTGGCCCGAATATAAGACGGTGTTTTTCGCATTGAAATAAGACTGAAAAAGTGTGGGTCGTCTTACATTCGGAGTCTAGACGTTATACTCATTCACAACGCTAGATGGCGCCAGATATCTTTAAAGCGAATGCTGAACTTAACTCCCCAGGCCAAAGCGAACCCCTGTCACGAAGAAGAAAAATAAATATAGCGGTAAGAAAGAAAAGAGAAGAAAATAAGAGAAGAGATAACAGAAAAAGGAGAAACGTAGTGACAATTTGGAGAAAAGTGGGTGGAAGATCGGCAGGTAAACCGGCAGCTGAGGAGAAGTTATGATGCAAACTTCAAGATAATGATTTGAATGAGGCAAAATAACATGCTTTTTCTCTCGAATATATTGTTATAATCATTTGTTTCAGATGTACTGTAATTATTTTCTGTATAAAAATTTAATTTGGTGTTCAAAAAGTCTTTTTTTAAACTTGAGTGTTGAAAAAGAGTGGGTCGTCTTATAATCAGGGTCGTCTTATATTCGGGGCAATACGGTACTACTTTGTGTCAATAGGTAACTTCTCATTGGATGTGGCGTTCCCCAAGGTTCCATCTTGGGGCCCCTCCTATTTAACAACTACATGCTTCCACTAACTTAGATTGTAATAAACAAGATAAGTTACCATACCTATGCAGATGACACACAACTTTACATTACAATGCCACCAGGGGACGTTGAGTAGATTCAGTGAACGAGTGGATGTGACATAATGTTCTTCAGTTGAACAAAAGCAAAACTGAAACTTGTTTTTGGACCAAAAGAAGAGACTTTAAGGCCCCGTGTCCACGTAGCAAAAACAGTGGCGTTTTCATGCATTTTGGCCGTTCGTTTACACGAAAACGAAGCTCGAAGTCTCCAAAAACCATCATTTCTGAAAGCTCCGGACAAAGTGGAACGTCACATTATGCGACAGAAACGTCACCACACTGCAAAAACTCAAAATCTTAACAAGAATATTTGTTATTATATTTGTTATATATTGTAATATTAAGTTATTTATCTGGTGATGACTCTTGTTTTAAGTATAATGAGATTTTTTGACCAAAAAGGAAACATTTTAACTAGAAATAAGACAAATATTCCTGGTAAGATTTTGAGTTTTTGCAGCGTCATGAGTGACACCTGTGTTTACAATTTGTTTGGCCACCGTCAATATTTTCTTGTATTTTACCTGTTTTATATTCTAACGTCACACTTAAAAGTAACTCCACTTCTCTGTCACTCCAAACGAAAGACTCTCGTTCATCTTGGAAGTAACTGGAAGTTACTTGTGTCATTTGTTGATGTTTTTTTCCAGGATTCTGATTGGCTAGCATGACTTTATCTTCTCGTTACACTGCCCCCTGTAGGTTTGGATGCTCATAGCACCTTAACAGATATTTATGCGGGTTCGTGCAAATGATGATATTTTTCAAAACGTAGAGGGGGAAATATCTCACTCACTCACTCACTCATCTTCTCCCGCTTATCCGTTACCGGGTCGCGGGGGCAGCAGCCTCAGCAGGGATGCCCAGACTTCCCTCACCCCAGACACCTCCTCCAGCTCTTCCGGGGGGAGTCCGAGGCGTTCCCAGGCCAGCCGAGAGACATAGTCTCTCCAGCGTGTCCTGGGTCTTCCCCGGGGTCTCCTCCCGGTGGGACATGCCTGGAACACCTCCCTAGAGAGGCGTCCAGGAGGCATCCGGTACAGATGCCCAAGCCACCTCAGCTGACTCCTCTCAATGTGGAGGAGTAGCGGCTCGACTCCGAGCTCCTCCCGGGTGACTGAACTCCTCACCCTATCTCTAAGGGAGCGTCCAGCCACCCTGCGGAGGAAACTCATCTCGGCCGCTTGTATCCGCGATCTTGTCCTTTCGGTCACTACCCAAAGTTCATGACCATAGGTGAGGGTAGGGGCGTAGATTGACCGGTAAATCGAGAGCTTCGCCTTTCGACTCAGCTCCCTCTTTACCACGACGGTCCAGTACATCGACCGCATTACTGCACCGATCCGCCTGTCAATCTCACGCTCCATTGTTCCCTCACTCGTGAACAAGATCCCGAGATACTTGAACTCCTCCACCTGAGGCAGGACTTCTCCACCCACCCGGAGAAGGCACGCCACCCTTTTCCGGTCGAGAACCATGGCCTCGGTCTTGGAGGTGCTGTTTCTCATCCCTGCCGCGTCGCACTCGGCCGCAAACCGCCCCAGCACATGCTGGAGGTCCCGGTCTGATGAAGCCAACAGGACAACATCATCTGCAAAAAGCAGAGATGAAATCCTGAGGTTCCCAAACCGGATCCCCTCCGGCCCCTGGCTGCGCCTAGAAATCCTGTCCATAAAAATTATGGGGGAAATATCAGTTTTTGTAAATACCCGGCTATGTGGAAACGTGGCCTAAGAGTCAGCACAAAGCTTCAGGTGTTACAGTTAGAAACCACTGATAAGGCCTGCAATCTGCATGTGGTCATGGACTCAGACCTGAACCTTCAGAGACACATTAAATCAATTACAAAGTTGTTTTCTACCACTTGAAGAACATCTACAGGATCAAGGACTCTCTCTCTCAATTATAGGGGGCGTAGCCAGCCTCTCAAGTTGACTCCACCCCTCTCCTCTACAGGGCGTGTACACAACTGGGATGCTGAGAGGCCAACAACAACTTTCGACTACAAAATCAAATCAAACTTTATATATTACACACTTTTCGTACAATAAGATGCAGCACAAACCAAGTAGAAAACTTTAATTTATGTTAATTTGACACAGTCAGTGAGCTGAGACATTAAGGGCTTGTTGGAGAGAGGAGACAGCAGAGAAACAGGATTTCTAGTGTCTCTTTTTGGAAGTGGTTCATGTTAACAGCTTTGATGTGAAGTCTGGTGGACGTAAATTTGAGGAAGACTTTTACATTTGGCCAGGCCTGCTCACAGTAGTAATGGACAATAACAACATGTGCAATATCTGTCTACCTCATACACATCCTACCTGCTTTCTTTGCACTGTTTTTCTTTCTTTCCCGGACTGCACTACTTTTTATTTTTCATTCCAATATATATACTGTTTATATTATGTATATATATATGTTTTACTTTTTTATCCTTCCCTGCATGTGTGTGTTGAGTGTACTGCTGCTGCTTCACAAAGTGAATTTCCCCATTGAGGGAGAAATAAAGCATAATCTATCTTAATCTTATGTTATTTGGACGTAACTGCTCCCAGCCCCCCCCTCCCCTTTTAAACTCTAGCAAAGGAGATGCATGTCCCAGTTTGCTCACATAACATCCACATTTCATTGCACCTACCGCTCTGGCGAGGGCGAGGCTGCTCTGCTGAGGTGACCTGATGTCGCTCTCGCACCGCCGTTACCAGCAGGTGACCCCATGTTTGAATCTCCGTCAGACTTCTTCTTATCAGCGTCCACCCGTCTTGCAGGTTTGATCTGAGTTGAAGGAAGAAGCGTTTTAGAAACTCCAAATACATTTGAATTTGAATGACGGTGATAATTTACCTGCGCGGGACAGACGCTCCTCTGCCGGCTGCCGGTGCGGCCGGGGGAGGCCGACGGCCCGCGGGCCGATCCGGGGCGCTGCAGGGGTTTGTGAGAGGCTGTAGTGGTGTTCATGGAGTGGTATGAAACTGCACGGCGACAAATGTGGACAACTGAGCCAGTGTTGATGCCATGAATATTAGGAATCGGGAGGAAGAAGAACACAAATGATGGTGACGGCAACAAAAAGGTGGAAACGTGAAGCGGTGTGGCGACGGGGAGGAAGAGGAGCAGCGTTAGAGCCTGGAAAGGTGAGTGTCTGATGAGGACTTTCTGCTATCAGGGAGGGGAGGTACCTTCTTCTCCCGACCGGCAGGCAGCGCTCCGGCTCCTGGCCAGGTAGGAGCACGTCGGGGTCAGGAGGCGACTCACCAGGTTCTTCTCCCATGTTGTCAGAGGCGAGCGGCGCAGAGCTATCGATCAGTGCAGAGTTTACAAGGGCAGCAGAAGCAGAAAGGTTTGGGACGCTGAGAACTGTTTTGCGGCTCGGAAAGAATGCGTTGAAAGAGAGAGGAAGACAAGGAAGCGAGTGAATGTTTATCTTACTGTATTTGCTGGGCTTTCGTCCTCTGGACCCGCGGCCGAGCTGCTGCTGAGCCTTCTGGCTCTTCTCCAGCGTCCTGCGCACGGCGGTTTCATACCGCTCCTGAACTCAAAGAAACAGCAGGAGTCACATCATCCAAATGAGTATGGGACATATTTTACAAAATTTTGAATAACTGGATCGTATTTATTGTGAGATTAATTAAACTTCTGAACAAGTTTGTCCTTATGAAAACTACCAGAATCGGAATCAGAATCAAGTCAGCTTGGGGAGCTGACTGTTTTTCACATTCTTATCACATGATTAGCAGACGACAGGGCAGCACTTCCTGTGTTCCGTCAGGGGTGTCGACTGTCCGACAACTACCCCATTGTCAGTTGAACCATCTGTTCAAAACCTCCAACAGAGGTCCTGTTTTTAGTTGATCCCTTGACCCTTTGTGTTTTTAAGGATGTCTGTTTGTTTCTGCATACCACAGATTAGTTGCTTTTTAACTGAACTGTCACATGTGTGTCTTTAACCCCCAAACATCTGTTCATTGTCCATTATCTATACACTGACAGTCTGTTTACCAAATATGGTCATTCCTGTCACCGATTCTCAATAAAAGCGTCATGCAAAGAAGGAGCAAGCAAGCATTTCGTCTAGAGCCAGAGAGAGCCATGTTGCTCTGCAGGGCTCCGACTTTGCTTCCCTTCTGTGTCTTTCCTAAGTTATTAATTTATGTATGTTGCTTAGGGACCTAACATTTGGTGCCGAAACCCGGGAATCTCTCAATCTGTGACCTTGGAACGACGTAGGTTCAACAGGCCATCTAAGCTGTCGACAGCGTTCCGACTTCAGGGACGGGGCCCAGATTTGGTCCTGCGCTGTTCCGGGAGTCCGGGTGACGAGATCCCCGGGCCAGGGAAAGCACTAGGAGACTGGTGAGAGACCTCTTCTTACTTATATACTTAATACTTATAATACTTAGGGTATTGAAGTATTTTTGTGTAAAATACGAGTGAAATTCTGTGTACACTATGCCTGGAGTTAGTGAAAAAGGGTGATTGGCAGCGGGTCGGGGACCCTTTTTGAAGTCAGGGGACTTTTAAAAATACTAGCCTGGGGCAGTGTGTAAGGCCAACACCCACGGGGGTCTGGGACCCGACAGAATAGCGAGAAGAGGTTTCTATTGGAATGATTTTTAATGGGTTTTGTTTCATGTTTGTCTACTGTTTGTGTTGTCTGGTGTTTATGACAGGAAACTGTCGATGTTCAATGTGGGGTTTCCAAAATTGAGAGGCAAAAATTTAAATTGCTCACTAAAAGATCAGGCTAAAACCAAACTGTACAAAAGGAAACTTGCGCCTGAAAGAAACTTAAGAAAGAAAATAACTGGCTAAAAATAGCAGAGGCGTGGTTAAGCTGAAACATATGCTTAAATAATCTCTAAAATATGCTTAGCTGGTATGGGGAGACATCCCTCAAACTTAAGAAAAATGGAGACAAAATCTTGCGAGATAATATATGAAACTTAAATGATTAGAAAATCAACTAATTTAAGATTAGAAGAAAAAACAAGAGAGAAGCGGACCTGTGATGAGAGATTGGAGAGAAGTGGGGGCTGCTGCAGGCTGCAGCAGGGTGTGACTGTGTCTGTGTGTGTGAAAGGCTGAGCAGTGTGTGTGAAAGCATGCTCCAGCATTGGGTGCAGCGTTTTACGAGCGGCTGCAAGGCTCTGTGTCTGAGGGAGACTTTTTTTGTTTGCTGGAAAAAGGGGGGTTTTCAGTGGTGAAGTGAGGTGAAGCTCTCCTCTTGGAAAAAACATAGAAATGGAGCACTATAGTTTTTTCTATCATTCTAAGCCATGAATGGAGGCATAACATTGTAGAATTTTCCAATTGGGTTAATTCAACATTCAAATTGCAGATTACCTTTGTAATACTGTATTTGACTCGGATTGTATGGAAATGTGATTCTTGCCATTTGCGAGTATGAGCTGTGCATGATTGGATTGACTGTGACATGAATGTGAAACATATCAATCATCTTTCTTTATCTTTTCTGTCTTGGAGTCACGTACTGATGATTGACAGCTTCATCAGGTTGGGTTTCATCCCATAGAATGGGCGCCGCTGTATTTTTAGAATACAGTGGAAGGGTGTGTTCATGAGCCTACTGCCAATTTCATGTCAGTGACATTTTACACAGAAAGAGTTGTATGGAGGAGAAACAAACCCGTTGAGCAGTTCTTTTAGACACGAAGGAACTGAGTGCACACCAGATGTGATCAGTGTGGAGAGGGTTTTGTAACCATGAGTTGTTTATAAATATATAAGTTCACTAAGGACTAGTGTTTTACGTTGCAGGAGAGTTGCTGCACGGACAGTTTTGTGTGGTGTTACTTTAATAAGACCATAACCCACTTGGGTTGAAATAAGAAAGTTTTGAAATAAGAAAATTCTGTAGTCTTTGACTAAAGTAGGAGACAAAATTTAACAGGTTTTTGCCCCCATCTAATCTGGTGATGGGAGGGGGAATCTGGGGGATCTGGGGGACATTAAAGATATCCGACCCTAGAGAATCATTAAGTCAAACCTCCGACCTGCCAGGATGCAGGGGTCAAGAAGTGGGAGGGCCACTTATCTGGGGAGGAGTCAGGACTCTTCAGCCCTGATCCTTCCAGGGAAAGGTCAAGAAGAAGATGATGACAACGAGACCTCTATCCTCTGTTGACATCCAGCTCAACTTCTAGTTGGCATGCGAAATAATGCTGCGAAGCAAACCAGTGCTTCCAAGGAATCTGTTCTCCCTGGTGGCTAAGTTGAGCCATAGGGAGTTTCCATGGCTCAAACAGGAGGGAGTAAGGGTATGGTACATCACGAAGATTAAATACTAAATACCCTTTAAAAATGTTTTGTAGGACCTTTCCGACATGTTGCAGATACAACATGCAAGGCAAAATGAGGCCTAAAAGAGGTCAGTATCGCGAAGGGACCTATCCATTTGAAGTTATCCATATGGAAATAATAGCAGTGACCAAAACAGCTGCAGAAATACTGTAGGAATGACATAGCAGCAGTTAAATGCAGCCTTCTGTAAGCTTTAAATATCCACTGGGCTTACATCAAATACATCAAAACACAACAATAAAAAACCCTTTTCTGAACTTATCAATATGACTCTGTCCTTCACAGGATAAGTAACATGGATCACTGCAAAAACTCACAATCTTAACAAGAATATTTGTCTTATTTCTAGTTAAAATGTCTCATGTTAGTAAACAAAAATCTCATTACACTTAAAACAAGACTCATCACTGGAAAAAACAACAATTTTCAACTGTTTCAAGTAGATTTTTTACTTAAAATAAGTAGAAAAATCTGCCAGTGGAACAATATTTTTTTGCTTGTAATAAGAAGATAAATCTTGTGGGGGGGGATGATTTGGACCATTTTTATTTCAGGGGGGGATGCCGTCCCCCCTCATCCCCCCTCAACTCCAGTACTGGTCCTGTGTCAAATTAATGACTGTAAAGATTGTGTGTGAGATGCTTCTTCCATCTACTGCAAAACAAATCTACCTACGGGTATTAATAACGTCAACTTGAACTTGAACTTTGAATATCCTTCTATAGCCATTTTGTAAAACACTACTTTTGTATGTAGACAAAAAGAGCCTGGAATGTATGAAGAATATATGTCTATATGTCTAAATGCTCAATAAAAAGTCAAATCATCATCAAATAATAATGCACGGAGAGAACTTTCCCACCTTCTCCTCCTTCAGCCGCTGCAGGCGCTTCTCCTCCACCGCGGCGCGCCGCCGCTCCTCCTTCAATCGCTGCTCCTGCAGCTTCTTCTTTCGATCCCGCAGTTGTTGCTCGTAGTAGCGCTTGGCGCGCTGCTCCCGCTCCAGCCGGCTCAGCTCCCGGGAGGCTGTAAGGACCCACGTCAAACATCATTAGAAAATAAAACAGACCAATGAGACATAGAATGGGATTAGCACCTGTCCCATATTGCACATTTTGTGCCCTGGGAACACTGGGCTCATTTATACATATGGTTTGGGAATGTTTTGGGGAAAGTTATAAAGGTTATATTGGACCTAACACAGGTACAGTTTCCGGTAGACCCATTTGTGCACCTTTTGAATGATGACTCTAAACTACATCTTACTGAAAAGACCCGGAAGGTCTGGCTTGTCGGATTGACAGCAGCCAAAAAGATCATTGTACAACGATGGAATCCACCTCATGACATTTCAAAAACCCATTGGCTGAGAAGATTTTGGGATTTCTGGAGGAGTCAAATGTGCCACCAGACGTCAGGAGTTCACGCACCACGTAACTTCTGCTGCTCATCTCGTCTCTCTCGAGCCGCTTTCAGCCTCTCGTCAACATTTTGTCCATTACCTGCACAATAAGAAAAATCTAAAGTTATGCCTATTAAAAATACACAAAGTCTTACTTATGCAGCGAGGAAGAATATTTTATTTCAATGGATCAATGAAAAAGTACCAACTGTTAAAGACTGGCAAAGAGTGGTGTTTGATCTCGTGCCATTAGAGTATCTTACATGTATATTACATTCAAAAACAGACCAATTTTATAAAGTTTGGGAGCCCTATTTGAACTATGTAGAGCCTGATGTCTCTAATATCATGTTGCAGGGATTTTCTTGAATGGTCATACTGTACATTTTTACTGTAACCCAAGGTATTATTTATATGGATCTGAGCTGGTGTTTTTTTTTTTTTTGTTCTGTTTGTTTGCCTGTTTTGCTTGTTATTTCTGTGGATCATATTATATATCCATTCTTTACTTGTAAAAGTGAAAAATGTACAAAAATATTGTTAAAAAAACACAAAGTCTGTTGCAAACTCCCACGAACCTGCAGGGATCCGGGGAACGACGGCGTTGCAGCTCTGAGCAGATCTGTCGACGGGGCAGGCTGGTTTCTTTGTTTGTGACTTTGATTCAACATTAGAGCCATTCTCTGCAAGAGAGGATGAAAAAACAACACCTGATGCTCGATATTCCCCTGAAATGTGAAGGATTTAGTCTGTTTGAAAAGGATTTAGTCTGTTTGAAATCTTGACTTTATTTTTATTGAAGAAAAACACAGAAATTCCTTGACAACATCACAAATGATATATGACAGCGTTAAAAACAGTAACAAAATGGGGCCAGTGGGGCCTAGAAAGTTGAATAAAACTGATAAATGAAAAATAATAAATAAATAAATGGACAGTTAAGACATTCCACGTACCCCGGATTCTCCTCAGTTGGAGAGGAACCTTACAATCAGAGGTGGTAGAGTAGCCAAAAACTGTACTCAAGTAAAAATACTGTTACTTCAGAATAATATGACTCCAGTAGAAGTAATAGAGTAATAGAAGTAGTCATCCAAATAATTACTTGAGTAAAAGTAAAAAAGTACTTGGTGAAAAAACATTTTTCCCAAAGAATCACTCAGTGATGTCATGAGATTGACGCGTACGTGGATAAAAGGGATAAAAGAAAAGTAACAGCTCAACGTAGCCTAATGTAGCGGAGTAAGAGGAACAGTTTCTTCTTCACAAATCTACTCAAGTAAAAGTAAAAAGTATAGTGATTCAAAACTACTCCTAAAAGTACAACATTTCCCAAAACCTACTCAAGTAAATGTAACGGAGTAAATGTAACTCGTTACTACCCAACCCTGCTTACAATAGGTAACATCTCCTCTCAGAAACATCAGACCTTAATTGTAATTGAGCAGTTAAAGCCTCCAGGTGGCCCCAGCAGTCATCAAGAGTAAATGTAACAAGTGCTCTTGGTCTCTTGTGTACTTCAGGAGTCAGATCGAAAAGAAACTGACTGGGGGTTAATAGTATATTAATTCCCATAACTTTATCTATTTCACTCTTTAACCCCTTCGAAAAAGGCAATAGAAGGAATGAGCATGACGTAAACTTTCAGTTTGAGCAAGTGGAAAACATCTAAAATGGGAAAGAGCTGTTGTGCGATCGACTGTACTCATAGATTTAGCAAGAAATCTGAGTTATCGTTTTACAGACTGAAAAATAAGCTTAAGAAAGACAAATGGATCGCTGCAATTCACAGAAACAACTGGATTCCAGACACCGGAACGTGGATTTGTGGTTCCCATTTTGTATCAGGTAATGTTGGATTTTTGGGTAGCTAACGTTAAACGGTCAAATCATAAAGTTCAGTGTCCTCATCACTTTAATTTCTACAACAAATCCTGCCTTGAAGTCGGACCAAGCGTCAAGACTTTTGTAAGCCTTCAAGCTTTGCTTTGTGTATTTCCCCGGCTTAGAAATTAAGTTCATATAAATATCAGGAAACTGGATTCGTGGCCAAATATTAATGTCCATGGACCACTGGTTCTTGGTAACTGTACCAAATATTAATGTCCATGGACCACTGGTTCTTGGTAACTGTACCAAATATTAATCTCCATGGACCACTGGTTCTTGGTAACTGTACCAAATATTAATGTCCATGGACCACTGGTTCTTGGTAACTGTACCAAATAATAATGTCCATGGACCACTGGTTCTTGGTAACTGTACCAAATATTAATGTCCATGGACCACTGGTTCTTGGTAACTGTACCAAATATTAATGTCCATGGACCACTGGTTCTTGGTAACGGTACCAAATATTAATGTCCATGGACCACTGGTTCTTGGTAACTGTACCAAATATTAATGTCCATGGACCACTGGTTCTTGGTAACTGTACCAAATATTAATGTCCATGGACCACTGGTTCTTGGTAACTGTACCAAATATTAATGTCCATGGACCACTGGTTCTTGGGGTAACTGTACCAAATATTAATGTCCATGGACCACTGGTTCTTGGTAACTGTACCAAATATTAATGTCCATGGACCACTGGTTCTTGGTAACTGTCCAAATATTAATGTCCATGGACCACTGGTTCTTGGTAACTGTACCAAATATTAATGTCCATGGACCACTGGTTCTTGGTAACTGTACCAAATATTAATGTCCATGGACCACTGGTTCTTGGTAACTGTACCAAATATTAATGTCCATGGACCACTGGTTCTTGGTAACTGTACCAAATATTAATGTCCATGGACCACTGGTTCTTGGTAACTGTACCAAATATTAATGTCCATGGACCACTGGTTCTTGGTAACTGTACCAAATATTAATGTCCATGGACCACTGGTTCTTGGTAACTGTACCAAATATTAATGTCCATGGACCACTGGTTCTTGGTAACTGTACCAAATATTAATGTCCATGGACCACTGGTTCTTGGTAACTGTACCAAATATTAATGTCCATGGACCACTGGTTCTTGGGGTAACTGTACGGGTCACTGTCAAGTCCAACTGACTTTAATTTAAGCCGATAATCGGCTGTTATCCTGTCTTTTCCACAGTTTCCCCTAATAGTTGCAGCCGTTTTTACCACTCAGTGAGAGTAAGGGGGTGTGGTCCAGTGGGAAAGTGAAATCAATACATACCCTCTATCATTGATTATTCCAAAATATATGTGAGTGGTCACCAATCCCTCCACATTGCCTCCAGCAGTATATTGCCGCTGTGTTACTTGCAAATTTAGAGACCACAGAGGATCTTAAAGAACCTAGTCTTCATCTTCCAGTCAAACTCCTTCCACATGTTACTATTGATACCTTTACGACATCCGTTGCACGTCGTTTCCCACTCCCCATCCTCAAATATAATATTTAACCCCAGCTCCCATTTGTTGTTTGAAATCTTTTTAGGGCAAGAAATGAAACAAAGCCGCCTGAACAAGCTGTCCCGAGCTGTGTTTACGCGCTACGGACCCCGGTTGGCCCCAGGGCCGCCTCTTAATGAAAGAGCCATTATAAACCCAAGGCGTATAAAAAGACGGCACCTGACAAGTCCCCGTGGACTTGACCCAAACAAGCAGAAAAAAAGTTAGATGCCCTCCGCCACGCAGCAGAGATTAGTAATGCACCAGGGGCAGAACAACATCACATGGATGGCACTATTGGGGGATATAAATAATATATATCCTTTTGCATTTTATATATCAGGATGCTGGTTATGTAATCTATGTTGGATAATCCACGATTGATCATGTGATCACATGCAATTACTGAAGGTTTCCCAGGATTCCTCTTTTCTGATCAGTTCAGTCTGATCAGATAATCATGAATTTGTGATGTAGAAGGATTCTGGTTTGTTTTGATCAATCCCAGTCCGATGAAGGTGAGCCTGGACTAGAAAAGCTACTCACGTCCGGTTCTCTGGGGTCTGTTCCCGACCCTCGGGCTCCCGGCGGTTCGTGAGGAAAGAGGTCCCTGCGATGGAGGGGTGACGCTCTGCTTCTTCTGCTTCTTCTGCACGGCCATGCTAGGTATTGAGCCTGGCGTGCCGATGCTCTCTCTCTCTCTGAAACCCCCCCCTCCTCCTCCTCCTCCTCCTCCTCCTGCTGATCCCCCTGCTCTCTCTCCTCCTCCTTTTTGGAGGTCTATTTCAAGACGCCTGCGGGTCCTCGCTGGGATGCGCTGCCTGTGCGGGATCCTGCCTCCTCCTGCATCAGCTGCTCGTCCATCTGCGTCTCACGGAGGAGAAACAGGCAGAAACAAGCAGGAGTTGCAGTCACACCCCTCCCCGATGCTTCGGAGGTTGTTGTCTTTACTAAATGAGGTTGTCTAACCTCTGTCTCCTTCAGGGTTGTGAGAGTCTGGAGAGATTCAGAGCCTGACTGAGTCTCGTCTATAAAAAGACGGTCTCACCCTCGTGAGCTGCTCTGCTTTACTTCCACATAATATAGCTGTGTCACTTTAATTCCCTCCACCGCGCGGCCGGCTCTCGCCGGATGGAAGCGAAGGAAGGGAAGAGGGTCCAGGCTCAGGGCCCGTCCACGTGAACCGTCGCCATGACGACGGCGGTATAATGTGCAGTGACATACATACATTGCTCGGGGCTTCCACTCGCTCCGATACAAGGGGCCGATTCATAGCGGAGGAGGCAAAGGATTTCCTTTAGACCACTAGAGGGAAGTCTTTCTTTAACCAGGAGGGATTTAAAAATCAACTTTCACACAAGCAGACAGACCTCTGGGGGCAGATTTAACGCTTCGCTTCAGGGCAGTGGACGAACAAATGAAGAATTATTCTACTCATCAAGCACCTTCTGCACCCTTATTTAGCAAATTTAAATTATTATCAATTTTTTCTATTAATATGTTTCAAACATGCCTGTTTATGTTTAAGTTAATTCATTCCAAACAAGACATTCCAGGCACTTTTCATAATTTTTTTCTGTTATCATCAGATATTCATTCTTATTCAGTTAGAGGTGGGAAGAACTTTCATTTACCTCTTTGTCGTACCTGCAGTCACAAATCCTTTATCAAATTTCATGGCCCTCAACTCTGGAACAGTTTAGATAGATCTCTTAAGTTTGCATCATCCTTAAAAATGTTTGGGACCAGCTTAGTGGGGAATCTCTTATCTAGGCAAAATAAATAGGCTATTCTAATTGAAATGAAATTGCCATTTTATGGATATTTTTTGTTCGTGTGTTTATTTTGTTTTTCTTTGTTTCTTTTACCTTTTCTTTTTCCTTTCTTTTCTTTTTCTATTGATTGATTTGTTTTTGTGATTTTGTATTGAGGGGGAGGATTTTTTATAAGCCCTTCGGGCTTCTTTTCCTCTCCTGCACAATTATTTGTCCTTGTATTGTTAATATAATTACTGTTTTATCATTGTGCATATGAATAAAATAAAATAAAAAAGAAAAGAATCAGTGGATTTTAAACATAATAAAGCAATGTCTGGCTGCCTCACTAGCATTGGAGCCTAAAGTTCTTTGCAGGCAGCACATCAGCGACGGAAAGAAAAGGTCTTAAAGCAAAGTTCTTGTTTTGTATCTTTACTCCAAAAAGTGAAAAAAAATATACAAAATACAGAACCAAATCCTTAACCTTTCTAAATAAAATAAAATATGCTGATCAAAAGACTGTGTTGCTCTAATTTCCACTAAACTTGCACTGAGTTACTGTATATTTATTCTACAAGCAGCAGCCAATAGAAATGCAGTATTGTGCTTTGTCACTAGTCACTAGTTAGAACAAATATGAACCAAAGAAATCTTACAAAAAATGTATTAATAATTTTAAACATAAATAACATTTATCCAAAATGTTTTTGGTCTCTTTAATGTTTCATGCTTCCTATGTTGTTTGTATATTTGCTCTGCTCCCCTGAAGGATCTTGTACAGTATTTGCAGATGTGGGTAGTAACGAGTTACATTTACTCCGTTACATTTACTTGAGTAAGTTTTGGGAAATGTTGTACTTTTAGGAGTAGTTTTGAATCACTATACTTTTTACTTTTACTTGAGTAGATTTGTGAAGAAGAAACTGTTCCTCTTCCTCCGCTACATTAGGCTACGTTGAGCTGTTACTTTTCTTTTATCCCTTTTATCCACGTACGCGTCAATCTCATGACATCACTGGGTGATTCTTTGGGAAAAATGTTTGTTTTTGCATGTTTTGTCACATTTACACAGACTCAAACACACACAGAGTTTCTATGAGTTCATGTTTGTTCTAGTTCTGGTTAAAAAAGAAAAGTACAAAGACTTGAAATTTTGTGCTTAATTTATTTTTTTATTCTGTTATTATTGTATTTATTTTATTATTTATTAAAGTACTTGAATTTACTTTAAGATTATTTCAATTTAAGTTATTTTTTATTAATTTTAATTTATTTTATTATTTTATTGATTTAATTTTCCCTAAGATAATTATTTTGTACTTTTGTCTGTTTGAATGGTTGTGTTAAATAAATAAATCAGACGTTACTCAACAGTTACTCAGTACTTGAGTAGTTTTTTCACCAAGTACTTTTTTACTTTTACTCTAGTAATTATTTGGATGACTACTTTTTACTTCTACTTGAGTCATATTATTCAGGAAGTAACAGTACTTTTACTTGGGTACAATTTTTGGCTACTCTACCCAGCTCTGAGTATTTGGACCCGGTTTCATCAAACACAAATATGATATATATCAGAAAGCGCTCCCTCATTCAAAGTGTACGAGGGATCATCTGGTCCTCACTCAATAAAAATAGGGTCAAGATGAAAAATAGTTGAAAAATGACACGATGTGACAACGTATGGGAGATCTGAATGTTGACCTCTGTACAGAACCACCTTTGGCAATGGCTTAAAGAAATATAGGAAAAACTATAACACAATAGCACTTCCTTCTGCACCTCAGTAATCTTTTAAGCTCCTCTCCGCACCTTATTTGTTGTATATTGTATTCTGTATTACTTTGTTGTTGCTTGTTGTTTTTGTCTTTGTGTGATTATTTGTTATCCGTATTGAAGCCCTGGCACAACCATTTCTTGTGGGATCAATAAAGTTCTTAAATTAAGTTGTTTGACGTCTCACTGTGGAGGAATATTGTTCTGCTCTTCTGTTCAACATCGCTTTCCTGTTTAACGACTTCCTTTCAATCAATCAGTCTTGGGCTCGTGGAAAGCTATAGCCACAAGTCTGACTGGACAACATTCTGGTGCACAGAGGGGTTTGTGCAGTACTGGAGTTGAGGGGGGATGAGGGGACGGCATCCCCCCTGAAATAAAAACGGTCCAAATCATCCCCCCTGTAAAACTGCCATCCCTCCTTTCCATCCCTTATGTCATTTCATCAATGAATGTGGTTTTACTGCTATTTCAACATTTAGAGTCATCACCAGAAAAATAACACCAGAAAAATAACTCATTTGACAATTTTCACCTGTTTCAAGTAGATTTTCACTTGAAATAAGTAAGAAAATCTGCCAGTGGAACAAGATTTATCTTCTCATTATAAGCAAAAAAATCTTGTTCCACTGGCAGATTTTTCTACTTATTTTAAGTGAAAATCTACTTGAAACAGTTGAAAATTGTTGTTTTTTCCAGTGATGAGTCTTGTTTTAAGTGTAATGAGATTTTTTTTACTAAAATTCGACATTTTAACTAGAAATAAGACAAATATTCTTGTTAAGATTGTGAGTTTTTGCAGTGATCCATGTTACTTATCCTGTGAAGGACAGAGTCATATTGATAAGTTCAGAAAAGTGTTTTTTATTGTTGTGTTTTGATGTATTTGATGTAAGCCCAGTGGATATTTAAAGCTTACAGAAGGCTGCATTTAACTGCTGCTATGTCATTCCTGCAGTATTTCTGCAGGTGTTTTGGTCACTGCTATTATTTGTAATATATTATATTATTTGTAATCAGCACAAATTATCTGTCCCCATATAAAATCCACCATCCCCCCTGATTTCTTTTTACAACTCGAGTTCTGGGTTTGTGGTTTCCTAAGTGACTGCAAGGTGTCCAGGTCCAGATCAATACCCCCCTTCACCACTGTGATGCCAAATGTCTCTGGTGTTTTCTGTCCAAAATGAGTTATTTCAAGTCTCGTGGTTTAATTAATTAAAACCAAAGCAGGTTTTTAGAGAGAGAGACTTTGTTGTGGCAACCCTTCAAAACCCTTCAAATCTTTTTTTCTCAGCTTTGCTAGAGTCCATCGGTCCAGCTCTGAGGTCTTTGGTTCTGATGCTGGTCTATGATAGGGTCGCCACTTTTCAGAAATAGAAATAAGGGACGCTCCGATTTCATCAGTGCAGGCGCCAAAAAAAGGGACATCCCCAAAACTTCTAAACTGCATAGAAATGTATTTATTTTATATGAAAAAACTAAATGCTTTGATTTAAAGTTATTTAAAGTGACTGTACATGACTGCATTGCATGACTGTACAGACAGCCAACCATACTAGCAACTGAAATGCTATGTATGTCCACATCAGCCAAGATGTACATGCAAGTAAATGTAAATATAGCTACAGGTGAAGGTCGGAAAATTAGAATATGGTGTAAAAGTTCATTTATTTCAATAATTCAACTTAAAAGGTGAAACTAATATATTACATAGTCTCATTACATGCAAAGCAAGATATGTTAAACCTTTATTTATTTAATTTTGATGATTGAATTGTTTATTGATAAAATATTCAAATTTTTTGAGATTTTTTATTTGGGGTTTTCATAAACTGTGAGCCATAATCACCAAAATCATAGCAAATAAAGGCTTGAAATATCTCACTTTGAATGTAGTGAGAAATAATATATTTGTTTCACCTTTAATTGAATTTACTATGAATTAAGTTTTGTAATATATTCAAATGTTCCGACCTTCACCTGTATATTATGACATCAATAAATAAGAGCATAATATATGTCCGTATTGGTTTAATACGGAACGCAACTTTTAATTGCCAATTACGGAACAATCCGTATTTCAAGGGACGGGTGGCGACCCTAGTCTATGAAGCTCTGAATGGTCCAGGACCAACATACGGGGCATATCAGACCCAGTCTGAACCTTCCAGACCCCTCAGGTCATCTGGATCCACTTTTTATCAGTTCCCAGAGGCAGAACCAGACATGGATAAGCTGCATTCAGTTTCTATGTTCCACATATCTGGAACAAACTATGAGAAATCCTGAGATCAGCTGAAACAGTCAGGTATTTCAATCCAGATTCAAGACTCAGCTGCATTAAAATAAAGCTCAACATCTGGACTGGTACTTTTAAGCTTGAGTTTCTAAACCTGATCATGTTTTAATTATGATTTTTCCTGTTCTTTCATCAAACATCTTTTTGTTTGAATTTTAAATCATTCTTTTTAAAATGTCTGCTATGTGATGTTTTAATGTCTCTGTAAAGCACAGGAACTTTTTCAAATGGTTTTCACGTGTGAAAGAAGCAGAATTATGGAAATGACCTTTGAACCCTTCCCAGATCGACGGGCTGCTCCTGGTTGGCATCTTATATCATTTTTCCACACTTGTTGATCAATAAAATGAATTTGATTGCTAACAGCTGACCTTCTGCCTTTCTATCATTTATACAATGGCTACTTCAGGGAAAGCATTGCTTATTTTCAGCAAGAGATACCAAATCACATTTGGCTATGGATAAGGAGGCGACAAACTACAGATCACCTGAAATCAGCTGAAATGTATTAGCCTTGTCAGGAAACAGTCATTTGTGAAGTTCCTGGGGTCACTTCAGGACAGGTTCTCCCCACATCCACCCACGTCTACAACAACAATGGCCCCCTGCCTTTGTTTCACGGGTTGCCATGAGGATACACTACACCGCAGTCAGGTGGCGTGCTCACAGAGTCACCGGAGCACTAATAAGATGTTGATAACCAGTCTACAAACAACAGCAAAAAAAAAAAAAAAGAAAAAAGAAAGAAGGGCCTGTGGACACTGGACCTACACGGGATAAGATTGCACGGCTGGTATCAAGTCATTCTGTGGTTCACCCTAGACGCCATTATCTGAGGTGTCGGTTTAAGGGCTTGGTAGCTCATCCATATTCATGAGACTCGCCTAAATATCATCATGTTCATCTATAAAACACTGGATACATCTTTTTTTTTATTGCATAGATTGTGTATCTTTAAATGTTTAAGGCAAGGCCAGGCAAGTTTATTTGTATAGCACAATTCAACACAAGGTAATTCAAAGTGCTTTACATCAACATTAAAAGCGGCAAGACACAATTAAACAGTAAATAACAAATAAGATGAAATAAAATGATAAGAAAAGAGGTAAAATAATAAAAACACAAGTTGTTAAAGTGGAAATGAAACGTGCATGTTTTGGCACTGGTAGTGGTCAAATATATTTAAAAAACGACTTTGTCTAAAATCTGATTTTTTTAAATTGTGAAACCCATAGAAATAACACATTTATTTTCGTAGTTTCTAGCTAGTTCTCTGGCTAGCGAGCCGCCATCTTGAAGTGACGTCGGTGCTTACGTCATGGGGTTGGTTGGTGCTTTGAACGCTCTATTGGCAAGACAGGACAGCAAGTGGTTTTTGCGAAAGATCATGGATGAGGACGAGGGTTTGCCTCAGAAAAAAATGAAGCTAACAGAGATGCTAACAGAGAAGCTAACAGAGATGCTAACAGAGATGCTAACAGAGATGCTATGCTATAATGCTTTGGGGGAAACTCCAATTATGGCACAGAAAAAATATCGATATATATCGAGTATCGTCATTCAGCTAGAAAATATCGAGATATGTCCATATCGCCCAGCCCTAATTCAGGGCTTATCCATAACTTTGCGCGGTTTTCAAAAATCATAAGTATTTAATTCAGGTACTAATGTCATATCAGCTATGAGGTTTATCCATCCGGGAGAAGGAAGCGGTGCAGCGTTTTCGGTTTGGTTTGGTGGCTGATGTCCATCGCTGTGTTTAAAGCAGGGAGCGATGACAAGACCCATCAGGGAACGGGGCTAGTTTATTACACCCGGTGGCAACTGGTAACTCTGCACGACCGCTGACATGGTTACCGTCGATCCCGGAGGAAGTGGGACATCAACCTCAACGCCCCTTGAGTCGCCGCTGGATCATGTAATTAACGGCAGAATCACTCAATGCCGCGACCTCGCCGAGGTCAACAGTCTGTTGGGGTTCGGGGTAAAAATGATGTTTAATGGTTAATGCTTCAACTGATGCAGATTTGTATATCATACGTCCATCATTTGGACGTAACTGCTGGTGGTTCAAGGTGGCAACACATGTTCTTCTGCTATTCTCCCAATTAACAAAAAGAACCCAACTAATTCTTTTGTTATGAACGTTGATACCTTCTCATAATGAGGATGCCACATGCAACAGCGACTGGGCGGCGTAAATAATTCACAGCCTTGTCTCATCGGACACCAGCAACTTTAGACTTTGACGTATGGTTTACAGCCTGGCCGTATGTGTAATTGATGAGATGATGAGCTGCTGCTCAGCATTCCTGACATGCTGCATTTCGGTGCATTTCAGTTTTATTCATATGGCGTCTATTACCACACACTAGGGCTGGGCGATATATCGAGATTTTAATATATATCGATATATTTTCAAACGCGATATGGTACGAGACAATATCGTTTATATCGATTTACATTTTTTTTTTTTTTTTATGATTTTGATATAGCTTATTTTGACTTGAATGTTTTATTTGAGATTTGCACAAATGTTTTGTTATTTGCACAACTGTCAACCTCAGTGGAAAAGTCTGCCTGTTACTGTCTACATTGTATTAATTGCACAGTGTATTTTAATTTAATTGTTATGCATGAAAGAGATATATGTTTTATTTTATTCAAGAAGCATTTTTATTCTATATATGCAGGCAGTTTATTTTTATTTAATTTGTTTTATACATTTAGATATTGTGCAGACCTCTGTTAATAAAGGAACCTGTGTAACATTTGGCACAAGGCTTTGTATTAAAACTGACTGTTTTTTTAAGGGTTTGCCTCAGAAAAAAATGAAGCTAACAGAGATGCTAACAGAGATGCTAACAGAGATGCTAACAGAGATGCTTTGGGGGAAACCCCAATTATGGCACAGAACAAATATCGATATATATCGAGTATCGCCATTCAGCTAGAAAATATCGAGATATGACTTTTGGTCCATATCGCCCAGCCCTACCACACACCTTGTCTCAAGGTGCTTTCAAGAGAATATGGCCTCTGAGCAAGTATTACTGTACATAAACAATGGGAGGTAAAAAACTCCCCTAGTGGGAGAAAAACTCATCCATACAGACAGGTGGAAGCAAGCAATGATCAGAGAGTGGGACTGCAATGGAACTCCTGAGGCTCTGGCCTACAACTGAATATAAGTGGCCAAAAAAGGCTATTGCAACATTATTGGTTCCTCTTTTTCTAAATCTGTTTTTCCAGTTCCCAGAGAACAACTCCTTATTTGACACGTTATTCAGATAATATCAACAACACTTGCTGATAGTCTCAAAGATTATTCCATTTGAAAGAGAAAAAAGCATTGCAAATGGGATTTTATATCATTTTGTGTTCACGCCATGACAAAAGACAACATCTTCATCCTAAGACTCGGCTTGGAGCTGCAGCCTATTAATGATTAAAAAGGCATCATTCTTCTTTCGGCCTCGGTGAACATCTTTGTTTACTTCCATGAAATCGTATCTCTGGGGACATGGCGACATACTGGTTACCAAACTTTTTGTACTCACACATTACGAGGCTTTTACAGTAGTTTGTTTGGAGGCAACCCTGTAGTGCTGTTATGGCACTTTATTAAGTTTGAATATTTTTTCAGGTATAAAGGTAACCTTTAAGATCCGCAACCGGGGCTCAGTTTCGAGATTTCTGTCTGCCGGCTCCGGAGCTTGGGTCTGCGTTAAATCGACGCAGAGCCTACGGCGTAGGGTACATAACCTACGTTATTGGGGCGGCAGTAGCTCAGGTGGTAGAGCGGGTCGTCCAATGATCAGAAGGTCGGAGGTTCGAATCCCGCTCTATCCCAGTTGCTGTCGTAGTGTCCTTGGGCAAGACACCTTACCCAGCTTGCCCCGTGTGAATGTGTTTGAATGTGTATGAATGTTTGGTGGTGGTCGGAGGGGCCGTTTGGCGCGGAATGGCAGCCACGCTTCCGTCAGTCTGCCCCAGGGCAGCTGTGGCTACAAATGTAGCTCACCACCACTGGTGAGAATGTGTATGAATGAATAATGATCTAAGTGTAGCACTTTGAGATTCATTGAATGGAAAGTGCGTTACAAGTTAAATCCATTATTATTATTATTATTACGCCGTAGGCTCTGCGTTGGTGTAACGCGGAGCCATAAATCCCTTTATTCTGGCGTGTTCTTCGGCAACTTTATCTGAAAGTGTGTAAATTACCCAGATAACAGCTGGATTACTTGGTGGTTTCTGAAGACTATTATATCAGAAACATCCAAAACAAATCTGACGAGTCACAGGATTATTTCTCTCTATTTCTCTGAGACGAGTCTGCCTGTTTGCCCTCGGTCAGCGAGTCAAATCGACGCAGAGCCTACGGCGTAGCTTACGTAGCCTACGGCGTAACCTAACAGCCTTTATTCAGGCGCGATCTTAGCGAACAACGGACAAAAAAGGGATTATGTACATTCACTGAGTGAATATTATGAAAGTAAAATATTGGTTTGTAACGAGAAATGTAATCAAAACGCATTTTTATGCAGAAACTAACTCAAAATATTGATTTTATTCACAAAAAAATAAGAAATGTCCGCCATGTTTTTTTTTTTTATTCAGTCCGCAAATGACGACGAAAAGCATTCTGGGAAATTTTCATACCCCCTCGCTCGCGAAGTCAGCATCTGAAATCCCTCGATTTGAAGGGGCTATTTTCAGCCCCTAGCCCTCGTTTTCTCCCTCCCCCTAGGTGAAAAGAGGAATTGGGACACCACTACCTTCACGGGAACGCGCAAAAGTTAGGGTTAGTGAAGAAAACGAGGGCGAGGGGTTCAATTGGGACGCAGCCTTACTGACAAAATAAAAAAATACTTTATAACCTGTGAATAACTGAATGTTTTGCAGATCAGCCCTGCACAATTCTACAGTTCTCAGGAAAAATACTAGAACCCCAGACGAATCCCCTGTATGTGAAAACATTCTAATTTTGATTCTTATTGAACATAGAACTCTACATTTACATTTGTATCATAACAATTCTGTCTCTCTTGTCGGACATCCCTCCTCGTCTTTCAGCTCACGCCAGCGAGTGAACGCCGGGCCAATGTTTATTCTTGTCCGGGCATTTTAAAAAAAGATTTTTTGTCCGGGAATTTAGCTTGTTACTTTCCCGCTTTCTTTTTTTACTTCCTCCGATAAAACTTTTATTTTCTTGGGTTTTTCCGCTGCTTCGGCCATGACACCAGCTTCTGCTGAGCTCTGCGCTCCACGCCCTGCCCAAAAAGCCGTAAAAATGTGTAGTTTTTTAGTGTGGAAGGGTTCCTACCATGCTCCTCAAAGTTACATAGTGCCAGTGAAGGAGATACAGACCCCTCAGACCATGACAGAGGTTCATTAAACCTGTTGGAAGTTGATGTTCCATCACAATGATGATGAAATATTAGATTAAGGTGGAAAAGTTACATAGTGCTGCTTTAAAAGGAGGATGGCTTGCTTTTTAGTGAGTTAAAAAAAAAAGAAAAAGCTTGTGGCCAGTGAGGATTGGCAGATTCTGCTCACGGTGACGTCTCTCAGCGGTGCCTAGTTATAGTTACCAGTCTCCGGTTCGACACTCATGCACTATTCATTCACGTATCACATCACTCCTGACCAACTTCAGACGTGAACAAACCCCAATTCTTTCCTGTACAACTTAACTTTGTGGCCTTTTTTCAAGGTTCCCTGGAAATCTCTCAAAATGTTCTTGTAGCATCGCTCCCCATTTCAGTGAAAAGAAAGACGGTGAAGTGGAGGAAGTGTTTTCTTTTGACCCTGCTGGGGCTACTTGGAGGACGGAGACAAAAGGATCTTTTTGCATGGTACGTATCATCAGATGATGTTCATTCCTTGGCAACATGGCTCGGAGCAAAAGATCAGATGTTACGAAAAAGTTTGGTCATTTAGGCCTCAATGTTCTTTCCGATTCTTTGAAGACTTTAACTAACTAAATTCTTTACCCCTTAATCCCTGATGTGGCACATTTGATGCTTTTATCAGGCCTCTGCACAACCTCCGTAATCAAAACAATTTAAAAAAACATTTTTTTAATTCAATTTAAACTTTTATTAAAGGAAGAAATATAACCTAATCTTTTATGGTGATGCAAAAAAACCAAACTGTTAAAGATAAAATTGGGGGTGTTTTTAATTTCAAAATATAATAAAAACTTGAAATAATAATAAAAAAGGTATTTTCTGTATAATTTCATGTCAGGGATTAAAGGGTTACTACTGGAATATCTACATTATTCTTAATATTTCCATTTTCTGTCCAACATGTAGTTTTCTCAGATTTTAAGCAAACAGAGGTTTTATTTAAAGGTAAGCTTTGTTTTTATTTATCATTAGTATGAAAAAGTGAGAACACTAATCAAAATCCCACAATTTGATTTGCTTCTTTTTGTCGTTTTTTTTAAATACCTGACATGTTTCGGCGATTCCTTTCGCCTTCATCATAGTCCGAAACATGTCAGCTATTTAAAAAAAACCTAAATATTCTTGTCTGACAAAAAGAATCAGCAAATTAAATTGTAAAGCCATGGACAAAATTAACTTTATTAAATCAAAATGCCACAATATCCAGCAGAAAACACAGAAGTGCATGTACGTGGAGGGAACTTTATCGATCTGTTCTTACAGATTATTGTAAACGGTATCCGCTGATGTGGAATATTAACGGCAGCTGGTCTGAATAATTAAAAAGGGCCCGTTTAAAGGCTACACCGAGGTGTGGAGGTCCGCCAACGGACTTCTCAAATAAAAGCTTTGTCATTGGATTTTCTCTCATGGCTTGATTTTGAATATGCACACATCTTTCTTTTTTTTTAAATCTTTTAAATGTTTCCTAGTTGGTTCCAGAGTTTTGTAGCTTTTCAGATGACAAATCTTTAAAAAATTAAATAAAACTAAGATGCAAAAAAAGACAGATGGCATCCTTTAACTGATAGACGGTGGGTGTTACAGTAATAACATCCAGATCAGGGGTCGGCAACCCGCGGCTCTAGAGCCGCATGCGGCTCTAGTGGCTCCTGGAGCCTTTTCAAAAATGTTTGACCTTTTTTTTTTCCTTTTTTTCTTCTTGTTTTTTTTTATTTCTTTCTTTTTCCTTTTTTTCTTTCTTACGACTTTTTTCTCGACATTTTGACTTTTTTCTCGAAATTTTGACTATTTCCTTGACATTGTGACTTTTTTCTCAACATTTCGACTTTTTTCCCAAGATTGTATTTCAACATTAATCTCGACATTTCGACTTTTTTCTCGAAGTGCATAATGAAAAAAAAATCTTCCCCCAGTTCTAACTAATATAGAAACATGCAGCATGTGTTGCCTTCATTCTAAGGCTGATACAAGACTTTTCATTTTTTGCGGCTCCAGACATATTCGTTTTTTGTGTTTTTGGTCCAAGATGGCTCTTTCAACATTTTGGGTTGCAGACCTCTGGACTAGATCAAGTGAAAATGAGTCAACTGTGAGTAACTCATTTCTCCTTCACAGACCACAACGAGGAACATCTTGGAACCATGAAGCGCAGTAAGAACCGCGGGAACAAGGAGGACAGGAATGCAGGTATCACAGGGTTCAGGGGATCATGGGGTTCAGAGAGGAAGAGAACAAGACCGGTCATAGGGACGGAGTTGACGAAATACAAGCGCCAACAAGAGCAGAAGACATGAGGAACCCCACCTTCAAAATAAAACAGGAAACAGTTCAAACCAAATATGAATAAAGAAATATAGATATGGGCATAGCCAGAATGACTAGAGAGCCAGAGTTACTAGAGAGCCAGAGTCCCCAGAGAGCTAGAGTTACTAGAGAACCAGAGCTACTAGAGAGTCAGAGTTCCCAGAGCGCCAGAGTTACTAGAGAGCCAGAGTTACTAGAGAGTCAGAGCTACTAGATAGTCAGAGTTCCCAGAGCGCCAGAGTTACTAGAGAGTCAGAGTTCCCAGAGCGCCAGAGTTACTAGAGAGTCAGAGTTCCCAGAGCGCCAGAGTTACTAGAGAGTCAGAGTTCCCAGAGCGCCAGAGTTCCCAGAGAGCTAGAGTTACTAGAGAACCAGAGCTACTAGATAGTCAGAGTTCCCAGAGCGCCAGAGTTACTAGAGAGTCAGAGTTCCCAGAGCGCCAGAGTTCCCAGAGAGCTAGAGTTACTAGAGAACCAGAGTTACTAGAGAGTCAGAGTTCCCAGAGCGCCAGAGTTACTAGAGAGTCAGAGTTCCCAGAGAGCTAGAGTTACTAGAGAGTCAGAGTTCCCAGAGCGCCAGAGTTGTCAGAGTCCCTAGAGAGCCAGAGTTACTAGAGAACCAGTATTGCCAGAGAGCCAGAGTTCCCAGAGAGCCAGAGTTCCCAGAGAGCCAGAGTTCCCAGAGAGCCAGAGTTACTAGAGAGCCAGAGTTCCTAGAGAGCCAGAGTTCCCAGAGAACCAGAGTCCCCTGAGATCCAGAGTTCCCAGAGAACCAGAGTCCCCTGAGATCCAGAGCTCCCAGAGAGCCAGAGCTACTAGAGAGCCAGAGTTCCCAGAGAGCCAGAGTTACTAGAGAGCCAGAGTTCCTAGAGAACCAGAGTCCCCTGAGATCCAGAGTTCCCAGAGAGCCAGAGTTCCCAGAGAGCCAGAGTTCCCAGAGAGCCAGAGCTACTAGAGAGCCAGAGTTCCCAGAGAGCCAGAGTTCCCAGAGAGCCAGAGTTCCCAGAGAGCCATAGTTTCCAGAGAGCCAGAGTTCCCAGAGAGCCAGAGTTTCCAGAGAGCCAGAGTTCCCAGAGAGCCAGAGTTTCCAGAGAGCCAGAGTTTCCAGAGAGCCAGAGTTCCCAGAGAGCCAGAGTTCCCAGAAAGCCAGAGTTACTAGAAAGCCAGAGTTCCTGAAGATCCAGAGTTCCCAGGTGGCCAGAGTTACTAGAGAGCCAGAGTTCCCAGAGAGCCAGAGTTACTAGAGATTCAGTTACTAGAGAGCTAGAGTTCCCAGAGAGCCAGAGTTACTAGAGAGCTAGAGTTCCCAGAGAGCCAGAGTTACCAGAGAGCTAGAGTTCCCAGGGAGCCACAGTTATTAGAGAGCCAGAGTTCCTAGAGAGTCAGAATTCCCAGAGAGTCAGAGTTCCCAAAGAGCCAGAGTTCCCAAAGAGCCAGAGTTCCCAAAGAGCCAGAGTTCCCAAAGAGCCAGAGTTACTAGAAAGCCAGAGTTCCTGAAGATCCAGAGTTCCCAGGTGGCCAGAGTTACTAGAGAGCCAGAGTTCCCAGAGAGCCAGAGTTACTAGAGATTCAGTTACTAGAGAGCTAGAGTTCCCAGAGAGCCAGAGTTACTAGAGAGCTAGAGTTCCCAGAGAGC
Source organism: Cololabis saira (assembly GCF_033807715.1). Taxonomy (NCBI): domain Eukaryota; kingdom Metazoa; phylum Chordata; class Actinopteri; order Beloniformes; family Belonidae; genus Cololabis; species Cololabis saira. Next base: position 39,177,139 of record NC_084602.1, read on the forward strand.
CAGAGTTACTAGAGAGCTAGAGTTCCCAGGGAGCCACAGTTATTAGAGAGCCAGAGTTCCTAGAGAGTCAGAATTCCCAGAGAGTCAGAGTTCCCAAAGAGCCAGAGTTCCCAAAGAGCCAGAGTTCCCAAAGAGCCAGAGTTCCCAAAGAGCCAGAGTTCCCAAAGAGCCAGAGTTACTAGAGAGTCAGAGTTACTAGAGAGCCAGAGTTGCCAGAGTTCCCAGGGGGCCAGAGTTACTAGAGATCCAGAGTTCCCAGCACCAACACTAGGAGGAGAAACCTTGCCTAATCAACATGTGATGGACAATGATCCGCAGTGCTGAATCCCAAAAATGGAAAAAAAAGTCTAGTTAGGTTGTTTATTCTCTCATATAACAGTACCGTAGCTCTTGTAATTAATCATTATATTTTTAGTCGTCCTTATAGTTTGTCTTATATACAATCTCCAGATGAACCAGCCGTTTTAGAGACAGAGAATCTGGACATGTTCATGGATGGAGGCCTGGACCCCGACACCATGTCCCTGGCTTCAGTCACAGCCGTCACCACCAACGTGTCCAATAAAAGGCAAGTATGGCTCGCTTGTCCATTTGGATGATTTTAAATGATTTTCACTGCTTTAGTTTACCATCTTTACTGGTCCAATCTGACCCGTACAGATCGAAGCCAGACATCAAGATGGAACCCAGCTCTGGGAGACCGGTTGATTACCAGGTAAGTCGCATAGATTAAATCAATGGCACAGCGCTTGATGGGCGTCATTGATTGGTCAATCAATCAACCTTTTAATTTCAGGTTAGTGTGACTGTGATTGAAGCCAGGCAGCTGGTGGGACTGAACATGGATCCAATGGTCTGTGTGGAGATTGGAGAAGATAAAAAGTACACCTCAATGAAGGAATCAACCAACTGTCCCTACTACAACGAGGTGAGGTTCTGTTAACATCGTAGCATCAAATTCCTTTAAGAATGTAAGAAATACACTAAAAACTATCACTTTTCTCTCCTGCAGTATTTTGTGTTCGACTTCCACGTCCCTCCAGACGTTATGTTTGACAAAATACTGAAATTGTCTGTAAGTAATTTGCGTGGAATGCCATTTATTGTCCATTCCTACAAGATCAGTGTCTCCAACTACTGAAATATACGTCTGCTGCACCTTTGTTTAGGTAATTCACTCCAAAAACCTCTTGCGAAGTGGAACCTTGGTTGGGACTTTTAAACTGGACGTGGGCACCATCTACACCCAGCCAGGTGACCAGTCAATGAGCGCCAGCTTTGCCGTCGTAGTTCTTGGTCGAGCACGCAAATGTTGACTCATTTCTTCGTTTGTCTCGCAGAACATCAGTTTTACCACAAGTGGGCTCTGTTGTCAGACCCCGAGGACATCACTGCAGGGTGCAAGGGCTACGTGAAATGTGACGTCGCAGTTGTGGCTAAAGGAGACACAATCAAAACTCCGCACAAGGCCAATGAATCTGATGACGATGACATCGACGGGTAAGATAAAAATCTTGATTTGACTTATCATTTAAGCCCAATACAGGCAAGTTATTTAAAATTTTAAAACCTTTTTGTGTCAGTAATCTGTTGTTACCGGAGGGGGTGCCGGCGGAGCGACAGTGGGCCCGATACTACCTGAAGATCTACAGAGCAGAGGGACTCCCCAGGATGAACACCAGCATCATGGCCAATGTCAAAAAGGCTTTTATAGGAGAAAATAAGGACCTGGTTGATCCGTATGTGCAAGTTCATTTCGCTGGGCAGAAGGCAAGTGGCGTCAAATATCACAAATAACAACTCTGTTTCTGATGCATCTAAGATGTGTAAAGTAATAACGATGCTCTCATGTGATTTAATTTGGATTACAGGGGAAAACGTCCGTTCAGAAGAGCTGCTATGAACCCATCTGGAATGAACAAATCGTTTTCACTGAGATGTTTCCACCACTGTGCAAGCGGATGAAGATCCAGATCAGGGACTCTGATAAAGTGAACGACGTCGCCATGGGAACCCACTTTTTAGACCTCAGGAAGATTTCCAATGATGGGGACAAAGGTGATTATTATTTAGACTTAAGTCTTCTTAAGTTCTCCATCCTATAAGCATTGCCTTTACCTGTGTACGGGATTTTCTTGTGATCTATTTAAGACAAATAGAAGCTACTTTGTGTAGCTATACCACTTCTGACCACATGAGGCAGCAAATCACAAGAAAATCCATGTCATCCCCTGGAGGATAGCGCAACAAAATGCACATCTAATGGGGAAAAGTGGTCTTACATGCTGGACTACGGAAGAGTAGGAGAAAAAATATTTGGCAGATTTTTTTTTTATTGTGCACTTCGAGAAAAAAGTCAAAATGTTGAAAAAAAGTTGAAATGTCGAGATTAATGTTGAAATACAATTTTGAGAAAAAAGTCGCAATGTCGAGAAAAAAGTCGAAATGTCGAGATTAATGTTGAAATACAATTTCAAGAATAAAGTTGAAATTTTGCCTTGTTTCTCAGCATTTCAACTTTATCCTCGAAATTGTACATCATTATTCTCGACATTTCAACTTTTTTCTTGAAGTGCATAATGAAAAAATATTTTCCTCCTCTAAAATATTATTTTCATTTTTCTCCTGCCTGGCCCTAATACTCTTCCGTACTGCTGTCCCCGCTCATTAGCAGATTTTTGTCAAAACAGCAGATCTGGCGCCCCCATGTGGTCAGAAATGGTACCATTACACAGAGTGTCTTGAAAACATAAAATGTTCATATACAAGATCCAAATGACCCTTTCTCAGGCTTCCTTCCAACACTTGGGCCGGCCTGGGTGAACATGTATGGCTCCACTCGGACCTACACCCTGATGGACGAGTACCAGGAGCTAAACGACGGCCTCGGGGAGGGGGTGTCCTTCAGGGCCCGTTTGCTCATCAGCTTGGGCGTAGAGATCCTGGACCCCTCCTCGCCCGACATTACCAGCTCCACGGAGGTGCAGCTGGAGGGAGTGCCCAACATCTCCGAGGTGGGTCCCTGCCGGATGGGCGGCCATGCAGGAGCAGCCCATTGTTTGCTCTGCTGACAACCATTGTGCCGGGATTAGCGTGAATAATTAATAGTCTTTATTTAGCCAGGCTGGTTGCATTATTGATAGCTGGTGGCATTATTATGACTTCCTTTTGTTGGTACGCAGCAACTCCAACTGAGCACTGGCACCCCCCAACGGCATGTTATTAAAGTCATGTTTGCCAGTTGGACAGTTTTAAGTCGTTGCCGCACGGAGGCCGGCCCTCGCCCCCTCCAGCCCTCGCCCCCTCCAGCCCTCGCCCCCTCCAGCCCATATTCGGTGCACACTCACTCCAAAATTTACAAAACTAGGTCATTTACAAATCTTGTACAAACCAAATTTCTATTAGATCCTATCCAGTAAAGTATTTAGTCCAAAATACATTATTATACCAGTAAATATCCACAAACAGCCGCTCTTCATCTCGAGCGTCGTCGGAGAAGCACATGTTATTTGTTTATACTCGGTAACTCCTCCGTCCTGCACGTTTTCAGACGGGAGAGCGCAATGCTAAAATGGAGCGTACGCTCTACATTGATCGACAGGTCATCCGGCCATACAAGAGCTTCCTGTCCCCTCATAGTGAATGAGCGCCTGTGTTGGGGCGGGACGAGCACGTCCGGCTTTTGTCATGAGAAAAACCTCAGCAATTGCAGCATTCGCCCAGAAGATGGTGGAATTGTAGAGCAAATGAAATGCTCAACACAACGATATATATATGTACATGGTATCTTCAACGGTTCAAAAGTTATGCCCATGGGACATAATTGTTATAATAAAACTCTTTGTAACACATAGTCTTACAAAAACATGTGTAAAATACTCATTTTTTGTGGTATTGTTATCAAATTTGGAATTGCACTAGATAAGGCTTCAGGCTGTGTCTCAGTGTGTTTTAAAACCAATAAGTCACAGATTCATCTGCAGACATCTGATTACAAAACAAATTTCTGGCAGAAATAAAAACCTTCTATTTCAGTGTGTTCAAACTTAGATTACTGAATTATAGTAGGAGTTACAGTGATTCTGACAGTTGGGGGAAGAACTTCATAGTGTTACCTTTCAAAAGATACCAGAACCATCCATGAACTTCAAACGGTTCAAGAACAGCTTTCAATTTACTTTGGGTATAACTTGGATAGGTGTTTTGGGCGACTTTTACAAGTGCGGGAACAAGTTAACCTTTTTGATGGCTTTCTTATGATTTCAACAGACAGCTGCTGGAAAAGTCGAAGAATTTTTCCTCTTCGGGTCTTTCCTGGAGGCCACAATGATCGACAGAAAGATCGGCGATAAGCCCATCAACTTTGAGGTCACCATAGGTATTTCTCTTACATCATATTTGGCCTGAACAGAATCAAGGTGAGGTAAAGATGCAGAGTGCCAACCTCGTCACAAACCCACTCCCTCCTCCGTTGATTCTTACCAGGTTACTATGGAAACGAACTGGACGGAGTCGTCCAGCCAAAAACGAAGGGGAAGAAGGGTGGTGCTGAAGAGGAAACTGAACTGATCCACAACTCCAGTGATGAGGAGATGGAGGATGACGGAGACCTGACTTCTGTGGCAACTACTCCACCCATGAAACCTGTCATCACTGACCGGTGAGGACAGTGATGTCATCGCAGAGTGGTACCAGAGTGGGAACTACCCACCTATGAACCAATAAGATGCTGCTGATGTAGGATGAAATGGTTGTAATTAGGGCCCGAGCACTGACAGTGCGAAGGCCCTATTGAATCCGTAGGAATTTTTTTTTTCCCTGTTTTTATTTTTCCGATGAAAGGAGGGCCTTTTTCCCCCCTAAACGTGCCCCAAAAGTCACCAAATTTTCCATCAAGTCAGGCCTGGTGATAAATGTGATATTTAATGGTTTGCATTAATGGGCGTGGCCTAATGGCTCAACAGCGCCCCCTAGAAAACTTTGTGCCTCAAGCCCCACAATACGGTTTGACGTACATGCACGAAAATCGGTACACACCTGTATCATGTCACAACTTAAAGAAAAGTCTCTTGGCGACATGGCCGAAACCCAACAGGAAGTCGGCCATTTTGAATTAATCGTGTCACTTTGGCGCAATTTATGCCATTCCTTCAGCAATTAATACGGCCCGAACCGTAACGTGCACCCAGGTGTGTTATACATCAAAATGTGCGTCTAGATCCTGTGACAACGCGCATTACTTTTCTCAGTCAAAAGCGTTACCGTGACGACGATAGACGCCAAAAAGCGCCCCCCCTTCATCTGATTGGTCCATATTTGATAATCCTTATTCTCTGCCATAACTTTTAAAAGGTTTGACATAAAGAGTCGTGGGTGGTGTCATCGGACTCGGTTTTGAGTCCTTGAACATAATTGGCCTGAGTAAGCCCCGCCCCTTCTTCTGATTGGTCGATATTTGATAGTCCCTATTCTCTGCCATAACTTTTGAACGGGTTGTGATAAAGACTCGTGGGTGGTGTCATCGGACTCGGTATTGAGTCCTTGACCTTCATTGCCATTGAGTTGATACGCAAATCTGAAGAAGCTGAGATGGTATGGAAAATTCTTATTTTCAACAACAAATTTACTTGGGAATTTAAATCTACATTGACTTTTTAGAAACAGTGATCCTCAAAGAAAGGTTGAAATAAATTTTCAGATTAATTTTTCTACAGGTTAAATAACATTTCAGTGCAAGAAGCTGCTCCCCTGCCTGTCTGAGCCGGAGACCCGTAACCATCGATGTTACAGATGGCCACCCATGAAGAGTCACAATTCATCAATTACTGATAAAATCAGAGAGAAAAGACTAATTTGGAAAAAAAAAACATTGCACCACTTCAACATCTGCGGGCTCAGAGGCGCCGTCACACAATTAACACATGTAATGTGGTCTGATGAATCAGCAGTCAAGATCTTTTTTTCCAAGAAATTGGCGCCATGTGGATCAAAATAAAAGGAGAAAAAGACAAAAACGACCATTCAGACTGTTATTACCATGAAATCCACTGGTAGGGGTCGTGTCAGTCTCGTCGGTGAAGCTCACCATCCTCACCTCCGTGATGGGAGCTTTTATGCTGAAAACTGAATTTCATTTCATTTTTTTTTTTCATTTTATTCTTTATTTTCATTCAAAAAACAAAACAATTCAATACAAACACAAATACAAATGTTCCTAACTTATGAATGAAAAGGGAGCAGAAAGAAGAAGAATCTTATCTGATCTGCCCCTTTCACAAATAACATCATTTAATAATAATTAAAAAAAAACAAAAAACTAAGTGAATAAAAACAACTAAAATAAAATTAAAATAACATTAAATAAAATTACCACCGCCTACGGGTATGTCAATCAAACTCAACATTTTTCGTTATATTTCCTTAACATACAGGTTTTAATTGTTCTTTTAAATGTAATTTTTGATTTGGATTCTTTGTTTTCTTTGTTCAGATTGTTCCATAAATTGATTCCTTTCACAGAAACACAACGTTCCATCAATTTTGTCCTGCATCTTGGTTTTATAAAAATCTCTGTTCCTTTTAAGTTATACTTACTTTCTCTTTTTTCAAATCTTTTCTGAATGTTGATTGGTAAAGTTTTTTTATGAGCTTTAAACATAATTTGCAGAATACTATAATCTACTAATTCATGAAATTTCAACAAATTTAACTGAAGGAATAATGGATTTGTTGGATCTCTATATCGTTTTCTACTAATTATCCTTATGGCTCTTTTTTGCAGAATGAAAATTGATTGAATATATGTTTTACAGGCATTTCCCCAAACTTCAACACAGTAGGTCAGATATGGAACCGAGAATCGAGATTTAAGACCAAACTGCCTTGGAGATCTTTTCTAGGGACATCCATTCCTTTATTTTTGACAAAACAATGCAAAACCACATTCTGTACGCATTATAAAAGGTAAGTTAAGGAAGTGGAGGATGTGGTTAAAGGACTGGTCTGCTTGCAGTCCTGATCCATCCCAGATATAAAACCAGAACTTTTCAACAAATAAAACAACAAAACAACAATGATGATCCAGTATGACTACACACTTTTAGATGTTTTTTTTATTTTCTACAGGAACTGCACAAAATGTTTAATCACTTGGTATCATTGATACAAAACTATCGTGGGTTGACACTGTCTGCAAAAAGATTAAAAGTAGCTAAATAAGAGCTGCATTTTGCAAATGATATAAAATCCAATTTGCAATGCGTTTTGCTTTCAAATGGAATAATCTTTGAGCTTATCAGCAAGTGTTGTTGATATTTACTGAATAAAGTGTCAAATGAGCCTCTGGGAACTGGAAAAACAGATAAAAAAGAGGAACCAATAATGTTGAAATAGACTTTTTTGGCAGCTTATATTCAATTGCAGGCCAGAGCCTCAGGAGTTGAAATGAACCGAAATGCAGCATCTGAGGAGAAGCTCATCATTTCATCAATTACACATACGGCCAGTCTGTAAACCACGCAAATTTACTTCTTTCCACATTAACCAAACCGAGGTTGTCTTCGATCCACAGGAACTATTTCCATTTGCCGTATTTTGAGAGGAAGCCGTGTATCTACATCAAAAGTTGGTGGCAGGATCAGAGAAGGAGGCTGTACAACGCCAACATCATCGACAACATCGCCGACAAGCTGGCAAGTCCACAACGTATCCGTCGCCACTATAAATGATGTAGCAGAGTGATGTTCACTTGCATGTTCACCTGCTTTCCCAGGAGGATGGACTGAACGATGTGCACGAGATCATCAAAACGGAGAAGACCTATCCTGAACGCAGGCTTAGAGGAGTTCTGGAGGAGCTCAGCCAAGGATGCAGGTCTGTCCGAAACAAAACAACCATTCTGATTTATTATCTTAAACCTTATCACGGACCAATCTCTCGCTCTTTCAGTCAGTTTCTTTCGTTGGCAAACAACGACCAGAATCAGTCCGGAAGAACCAAACTCGACAGGGAGAGACTGAAGCTGTGCCTGACAGAAGTGGTAGGTCGTATGCCTGTGTTGAAAAAAATCGATTTCCCAATTCTAAATTGATTCTCATATTAATTCCTAAAAATCGATTCATATGTCTAAAGATCGATTTTTTTTTTTTTGGGGGGGGGGGATTTTTTTTTTTCATCATTACATCATTACATTACACTTTTGATTTTTTTTTTGTTTATCCCCAAAAAAGGAATGTTTTGTTGGACACGAGAATAACTGGTGCCATGTTTTTGCCTTTAAATATTTAATTTTTAAAGGTATGAAAACATTAAAGTGTTAGGTTATAATTGCATAAATTGTCTATATTTCATTGCTTTATATACTGTCTTGGGGTTACATTTGCAAAAAATGCTAAAAACCAAATTCTCAAAAATTAAAAACCAAAATAGACTGAAAATGGAACAAATAAAAATAGAATGTGGGAAAAAATAAAACTGATTTCATCCGTCTCTGTTTCCTCCCTGGATCTGTTTGGTAATTCTGACCCACCCGATGTTTCTGTTTCAGTTCTATCAGCATTCTGGGAGCTGATTGGTCCTTACAGCATCATTAGCTGCAATACTTGCTGTTGAATCTCAATATAATACTAGTATTAATATGTTGCAGAACTACAGTCATATAATTCATGCAACAGCTCAAAAAACAGTTTTAATAACACTAACCCAAATCAATATCGGATTGAATCAAATCTTGATAATCGATTCTGAATCTTAAGAATCGGAATCGAATCGATTCTTGACATTTGAATCGATCCCCAGCCCTAGTAGGTCGACCCAAAGACTAAACACACCGGTGTCTTTTCCTTTAATTTCGCTAAATATTTTCCTCTGGTTTTCCAGGAGAGCACTGGTCAACAAGCTAAGGCCATGAGGTCTCAGGTGAAGAGGAGCACAGTGAGGGATAAACTCAAGCTGGCCCAGAACTTCCTGTCAAGGCTGCGCTTCCTGGCTGACGAGGTAAACTCGTTTATCCGCCGTATCTCAGCGCGTCATATATCAGGTGACTGATCTGTGACTTGATCTGCTGCCGCAGCCTCAGCACAGCGTCCCCGATGTTTTCATCTGGATGATAAGCAACGGGAAACGCATCGCTTACGCGCGCGTCCCGTCCAAAGACATCCTCTACTCCGGCGTAGACGAGGAGAAAGGAAAGGACTGCGGAAAGGTCAAGACAATCTTCCTCAGGGTGAGTTTAGACTGAACGGTCAAACGATGATACCTACTTGAAGTTATTCACTAAATTCTTTGGCTGTATTCGCATCACTCTTCAGAAATAAAGTAGCTTTGCACCTTTTTGTCAGATCCCTGGTAAGAAGGGCTTTGGGCCTGCCGGCTGGACGGTGCAGTCAAAGATAGAGATTTATCTGTGGCTCGGCCTGAACCGGCAGCGGAAAGACTACCTGAGCGGCCTGCCCAACGGATTTGAGGAGAACAAGTTGTCCAAAGGACCTGGCCTGCCGTGTTCACCTCCCATCAGCCTCACCTACATGAGTAAGACCAGCATTTGGTTCAATATGTGTTATGTGCTGACTTCAACCATCTGACAATTCACATGCCTTAATGCAAACATGTGAAGGGTTTTAAATGACTCAACAACCTCTATCAATCACGACAATACAGAATCAGAATCATGTTTATTTGGCCAAGTCAGGTCAAACAAGAAATGTAATTTGACTCGGTTATTTTCGCTCACTGTACAGTGAATAGGCAAAAGACAACTCTTATTAACAAATATACAATTTTAACCCTTGTGTTGTCTTCGGGTCAAGGAAGGAGGAAGGAAGGGAAGAAGGAAGGAAGGGAGAAAAGAAGGAAGGAAAGAAGGAAGGAAGGGAGAAAAGAAGGAAGGAAGGAAAGAAGGAAGAAAGGGAAAAAAGAAGGAAGGAAAGAAGGAAGGAAGGAAAGAAGGGAGAAAAGAAGGAAAGAAGGGAGAAAAGAAAGAAGGAAGGAAAGAAGGGAAAAAAGAAGGAAGGAAGGAATGAAAGAAGGAAGGAAGGGAGGGAGGAAAGAAGGAAGGAAGGGAGAAAAGAAGGAAAGAAGGAAAGAATGAAGGAAAGGAGAAAACAAGGAAAGAATGTATGAGGGGAGAAAAGAGGAAGGGAAGAAGGAAGGAAGGAAAGAAGGGAGAAAAGAAAGAAGGAAGGAAAGAAGGGAAAAAAGAAGGAAGGAAGGGAGAAAAGAAGGAAGGAAGGAAGGAAGGAAGGAAGGAAGGAAGGAAGGAAGGAAGGAAGGAAGGAAGGAAGGAAGGAAGGAAGGGAGGGAGGAAAGAAGGAAGGAAGGAAGGAAGGAAGGGAGAAAAAAGAGGAAGGGAAGAAGGAAGGAGAGAGTAGGAGGAAAGAAGGGAGAAAAGAAGGAAGGAAGGGAGAAAAGGAAGAAGGAAAGAAGGGAGAAAAGAGGGAAGGAAGGAAAGAAGGAAGGAAGGGAAAAAAGAAGGGAGAAAAGAAAGAAGGAAGGAAGGAAGGAAAGGAGAAAACAAGGAAAGAATGTATGAAGCGAGAAAAGAGGAAGGGAAGAAGGAAGGAGAATTAGGTCATTTTGACCCAAAAACAGTACAAGGGTTAATAAAGTGAAAGGTGCAGCAGTATGAGGTAGACATGATTATTGATAGGTCCATTGTTACAGCATATGATTGCGATGTTATTTTTATTGCACAGTGATTGATTACTCTGAGACTCTTGATTTCATCAGGTCTTTAAAGGTGACCTATTATGGCATTTAATGTATATTTTAAACAGGCCTTGAATGTCTTAAAAACAAGCTTTTGGTTGTTTTTTCTACATAAATCAGAAATTCAGCCTCTGGGCCATGTCTTTATTTTTACCGCTTCTAACCTCCTTCTGCGGGGCGGGGAGACTATGATAATGAGGCTCTGTGCTGATTGGCTGCCTGAATGACGTGTAGCAGGGGAAGGAACAAAGCCTCTCTGGGCAGAAGAGCAGCATGGGACACTATTAAACCGTGTCCCATGCGATGCGAGCGAGCGTCAGCGACAAAATCAATTCCATTGCTTTATTTTCTATTGGACTGCCCTAACTGGCAGTTCGACGCGATAGTCGGACACTCGCATGCATTTATGACACGGTGTAAATGGATCTTAAAGCCTGATTTACGGTTCTGCGTTAAATCGATGCGTACCCTACGCTGTAGGCTCTGCGTTGGTGAAACGCGGAACCATAAATCAGCCTTTAGTCACCTCGTCTTCACACTAATTCACACAGGAAGATCTAATTGAATTCTAAACAGGTACACCACATAGGGGTGTAACAATATATCGTGCCACGAAATTTCGCGATACAAAAACGTCACGAAACGTGTCGTGGAGGTGACAACCTGTATCGCGATATTGGGTTATTAATATTAATCTATTGTGTTGACTAGTAACGCGCATCCGACCGCGACCGCAGCCGCGACCGCGCGGACCAAAATCTTACTCCGCTCAGAAGAAAGTAGTCCCGTTTTGCGGTCCTCTTTTGAGTTCTGAACTTTTACTTATTTAAGTCTGGTGTAGAGTTAAGCCTTACCTTATTAAATTAAACCTTTTTGGGGTCGTGAGTAGGATAAACACGGGAGAACTTCTGCGTGAGTTTGCGTGTACTTCAATGTCCGCTCAACAGCGTAGGATTTTAGAACATCAACACAACACCTAGTGCTGTATCACTCCGCCCAATCTAAAACATACTAACTGATATACTGACTAGTGTAATTATAGTCCCTGATTTACATCAGAATATAAAGAATATATTTATAAAATAATGAACTCTGAATTACCAAAATAACCTTCTTAACAAAAATAAATCTCCTCTTACACTTAAAAGGTGAGCATGAATCAATCTTTTTTATTATGTAAAATTTTATGTATTTATTTACTTGTATTTATTTATTCAATTTTAGTTGTTAAATTTCTGGAAAAGAAAAAAGTCAAATCATACATGAAACTATTCAGTTTGTGGCTAAATATTTGTACTTGTATGAAACTGAAGATGCATAATGCAAACCTGACATTTACTTTTAGTTCAGTTTGTGGAAAATGGTTGGCCTGGCTTTCTCTTTAAAACTTAAACAGTTATAAAGCATTACAAACTGAAACAATAGGGCAAACGCACAGCATTGTTTTGTATTTTGTCTTTCAAATAAAAGACAATTTTTTCCAATCATATATTCCTCTATCAAGGTTGTTAAAAAAATACTGCTATAATATCTTATCGTATCGTTATCGTGAGATTAGTGTATCGTTACACCCCTAACACCACAGTTCTTTACTCCGATTGTACCTGTTAGGTAACACCGGAGCTAAGCTAAAGACTTAGCCCATGCAAAGATCATACTTGTATACAAATATAAATAACGTAAAAAATGTACGTTCTTACCGCTGACTCATGTGCAGTTGCCGGGTCCGTACTGTTGGTACTGATCCTTTTATGAGGGTAAGTGTCGATGCAAAACCTAATTTTTACTGTCCCTCGTTGTTGAAACAGCCTGAGGTGAAGTGGTTAGCACACACGATTCACCGCTACAAAACAATGGCGGAAGCTCCGGCCGGCGGAGTTAGTTGTGGGCGTGGTTTCACGCAGCAGAGGCCGACCGAGGCGTGGTTGGCATTTTGGTTACGTAACAAAAATGCGCAGAATCTTATTGGCTCGTAGATCCACATCACACTGGACGATCATCCGGGCGGCTGTACAGACACTGCAGAATTTGGTTGCTTTCCTCCTTCTCTGAGTTGTCAGGCTGAGGGGAGACCACTTTATATATTTTAAAGCAAGAAAAAACATGTTTTTCAGAATAGGTCCCCTTTAAATACAACCTCAGACAAATGCCATATGGCATATTACTTTGTATACTTAAACCTACCCTATCTTATCTTATTTATAATGCCCCTTCTGGGAATTAAGAAGGCAAGTCGCAGCCGGTATTAATCAAATTCACCCCATTAAATTGATCATCGACAAGTGTGAGCAACTCTAAAGAAGCAATTGTTGGAGCATTTAGATGTGTGTTAACACAATGTGTGTTGCCAATGAGGGCCGAGGTGAACAGTGGTCTTGGAGGGTTACACAGCCATTCCCAGACAATTTTAAGCCTTTTTAGTAGAAAACCTTTAAGAAAGCTGCCTTTTTTTCAAAGAGTGGATCATCCACGCTCAATTAATTGGGAAATCCCATCTCTGACTATTGGCCATTATTAGATTAGCAGTGAGAAAAAAAACTGGTTTGACTTGTTTGGATTGGAGGCCGAAAGAAAGCATTTCCACCACAACACAACTTATAATTATAATTTTGTTTTTGGAAAAAAACTGTAGACGTATGGAAAGACGCTCTTGAGACAAACAAGGTGACGGTGAAGATGTGAGGCCATGAGTCCAAGGCTCAAAGGAAACTAGTCAAAGCAGCAAAAACACATGTCAACCACGTGGGCGAAGGGGTAATGAGTTGGGGTGGTTTTGCAACCACAAAACCAAAACTAATAAATAATAATCCAGTCCAAAGCCAGACCTCAAACTGGGATTTTAGGGAAAGCTGTGCATAAATAAGAATCTGACGATTCTCAATAAACTGAATCAATGTTGTGAAGAAGACTAAACCAAAATTCCTCAGCAACAATTTCCCTTGAAGATACCGCGGCTAAACTTGGTTTTGCAGACTCGTGACGCACTCCTGAAGGATGTAAACATAGATTTTATTAAATAAATAAATCACATGGTATAATGTGTCACATGCTGTTGTTCATCTGGTGTAGGGTTTCCATATGTTTTATGACTTTCTGTCATGTTAATTCCTAATAATCTTAATTTGAATGTTTATCTGCAGTGAAGCAGATCTTCCAGCTCAGGGTCCACATGTATCAGGCTCGCAGCCTGTTTGCAGCCGACAGCTCCGGTCTGTCCGATCCCTTCGCCAGAGTCTTCTTCTCTACACAGAGTCAAGTCACTGAGGTGAGCGTGTCCAAAAGGTTTATTTTTAATTCAATTCAATTCAATTTTATTTGTATAGCGTCTAATACAACAAACGTTGTCTCTAGACGCTTTCCAGAGACCCAGAACTTGACCCCCGAGCAATTATTACATAAACAATGGCAGGTAAAAACTCCTCTAGTGGGAGAAAAACCTTAAGCCAAACAGTGGCAAGAAAAACTCCCCTTTAGGAGGGAAGAAACCTATTATAGTCTTGTTCTATAGCTGCAGCTATGACTACTGACTCTAACACACTAGAGTTTACACTACGTAGAGATTTACCAACACCAGCTAGAGGTTTACTAAACACTAACTATAGGCTTTACTAAACAGAAAGGTTTTAAGTTTAGTTTCAAAGGTGGAGGTGGTGTCAGCCTCCTTAACCCAGATTGGAAGTTGGTTCCATAGTAATGGTGCCTGATAGCAGAACGCCCGCCCTCCAAATCTACATTTGGATACTCTAGGAACTACGAATAAACCTGCACTCCGAGAACAGAGAGCTCTGCCAGGAACATAAGGCACTATTAGGTCTTGCAAATAATGCGGAGCTAAGCCGTTTTGCGTTTTTATACGCGAGTAATAACATTTTTAATTGGATTCTGAATTTTACGGGTAGCCAATTAGAATTTTTAGATAATAGTTAAGCTGGATCATCATAAATATGGAGGTTTTTGTTCTGTTCAGGTGCTGGCCGAGACTCTCTGCCCAACGTGGGACCAGCTGCTGGTGATTGAGAACGTGGAGTTGTTTGGAGAGGCCTGTGAGCTGAGAGACGACCCCCCCATTATCGTCATTGAGATTTATGACCAGGACACAGTGGTGAGGGCTTCCTTTCGTACAGCGACAACTCCACCCCCAGCAGCTTAGGGGGTGGAGTTAATAACACATCCCCCTTCGCGGGGTATACTTTTATATTCCCCAACTTAAGTTAGAGAGAACACAGAAAGATGTAAAAATTAAGGCTGGGACTTTAGCGCGTTAATTTCGATTAATTAATTAAAGAAAAAATAGCACGCTAGAAAAAATAACGCATTTTAATCGCATTAGTTTTTCCCCCCCGGAACGTTTTTCACGGGACGAATGTCACACGGACGGCGCACCAACCAACCAGACCCCTTGAGAGAGAGGCTGCATCCGAAATCACATACTTCCACCTTAATGATATTTACTGATATTTACTCAAAAGTGTGCCAAACTTAAGTATACTTTTTAGTATATACTTTTCTCTCCAGTGAACTCCAGTGAACTCCAGCCTGCAAACATGCACAAAAGAGAAAAAAGGGGGGCCGGCACAAGAAACTACAGGAATGATGGACAAAAACGATAGCTATGAGATATTTATAATAAATAAAAATGGAAATAGAGAAGAGAGGAAGGGAAGAGGAGAGGAGAAGAAGGGTGAGAGGCACCGCTCAGTGGATCATGTCTGTGCCCCCCTGCGGCATAAGCCTATAGCAGCATATCTACCACCAAGCTATATTTGAGACTAACTATTATAGTCTTGTTCTATAGCTGCAACTATGACTACTGACTCTAACACGCTAGAGTTTACACTACCTAGAGATTTACCAACACCAGCACAAGCTAAGTTGTTACCACACACGTTAAAGATGAATGAAGTCGCAGACGAAAAGGGTCTCGTTGGTCCCGTGGATGGGAAATTTAGTTTTAAAAAATGGATGGATGGAAGATTGCTCTGTTTTCTAATGTGTTTCCATGTTCTGGAATGGACTTGAAACAGTTGAGAGTATTTTGTTATATTTAAGTGTTTTTTACAGAAGGTCCTTGACTATAGGCTACCTGTCTCATTCAATGTGATACTGCATATATTTAATTTACTGAACTTTATAGCAAATTGCACTGATTTGTTCTTGGTGAAGCACCACCTTGATAAAAATAAACTGTTTCATAAATTGAACATATGTTTTCACTAGTCAATTATTCACTCGTATACAAAAATCCATTTGAAACAAACAAAAAAAGGAAATCTCATTGTTCTCAGGTCTAAAATTGATATGCGATCAAATTGCGATTAATTGTGATTAATTAATTACACAGCCTGTAATTAATTCAATACATTTTTTTAATCGAGTCCCAGCCCTGGTAAAAATGTATTCTGAACTGGGTCTGTGATGTCAGAGAACCTGCAAATCTAAGCTCACTTTGTTCAGAATCATCAAAATAGAATGACAACATTGTGTTATCTCAGAGTTTGAGTTGTAGATACCTCAGACACCTATTTAAAAGAACTTAAGCACAGACCCCCCCCACCCCTCAAATATGGTGCAAGTGCCCCTCTAGTGGAGCAATGCGGTGGTGCAAGATGTGCCAGACTGTGCCCACTCAATACCACACTACTGTCAATAGCCTTTTTGAGGACACTGCACATTTATTTACCCCCATGTCTTATGTATCTCTCAGTATTTCTCACACAATTGTCTTTTGAAATGGTTGAACTGTATTAATGTCAACATGACGTGATTTACGCTGGAAAGACCGTTTGCTGACTGACGATTTTATATCTGCTCCTGACAATAAACACCTTTGTTTTGGATGACCCTTTGGATAAGTAGAGTGTGGATTGCCTTGATGTACGGTAGCAGCAATGAATGAGTAGACTACACTGAAAAGGCATGCAAGAGGAATAAGATATGTCCCATAAGGACAGACAGATGGACACTACATGAACTTCTTATTCCTGTTGCATTCCTTTGAGGGATATTTTGTGTTTTGGGATGTTTCAAAAGTGAAAATTTGACTCTTTATAACCACTAACTGCAAGAAAGATTCAGTTGCAAACATCTGTTTTGCAGTTTACTGGTTATGTTAGGGATCATGCTTTTGTTTATTCGGTTTTGCTTTTGTCTCTTTTTTTGTGAAGAAACATGTGCATCTCCAGCCATGTTTCTCCCTGTTGATTAAGTTCAATATTTGAATTCCCTTTTCTCATGGCTGGCCTCTCTTGGTCGGCCAAAATGAGCATTATTTAAAACATTACTTCCAGTTTTCTTTAGTTAACATGTGTCCTATGGTTCCAGGGTAAAGCTGACTTCATGGGTCGGACTTTCGCTAAACCTGTGGTCAAGATGGCGGATGAGCACTACGGTCCACCGCGCTTCCCCCCCCAGCTGGAGTACTACCAGATCTACCGGGGGAACTGTGCAGCTGGTGAAATGCTTGCAGCCTTTGAGCTCCTGCAGGTCAGTTTGCCGCAGAATCGGCACCGGCCCCTTTGCGTGTCCATCCCAGCGGTGTTTTTTTTTTTTTTTGGAACTTAATTTTTATTTAGTTTTCAACAACTATACACCACATACATTTTCTTCTTTCTTTTTCCCTTTTTCAGCGGCATACAACATTTGTACACATGGGCGATTTACTAAGATCCTAAATAAAGAGTACTAAATTGCGTGTGCACTGAAAAAAGTTTGTGCGTGCTGTTGTTGTGTGTTTTGCGGGTGATCAACTAAGATTGCGTGCACAATTGATAACAGGTGCAAACAGCAGTATTTAAATGAGGTGTTGCGCGTCTTACGGTTTGCGGCGCAAACTTTGCGCCATGGAGAGTCTGGATGGAAAGCAGGATATAGTCGCAAGCGCAAAATGAAATTTGACGAGTTGGAGTTAGAGATATTAGTGGACGAGGCAAATTGTTGTGCCGTATTCAGCACCCCTGCCGTGAAAAGCACCCCCTCATATATTCAATGATAAGTAGACCAAGAAAAAAAACAACACACTGACACTTCATATATACACACTCACACAAACACATACTTAGGAGTTTATATTATATATATTTACAAATATTATGGAAGACAACACAGTAAGCAGGCTATTAATTAATGACATCAATAACCATTTACCCGATTTTTGTTATCTGTTACTGTGATTGTGGGAAAGTATGACTATTGTGGAATCCATGAGCGCATTTAAACATGAATCATTAACACAAAACTGGACGCTAAACAGAACGTGACACGGAATGAGAACATCATTTTTGTCAGACGAGGGGGTGCTTTTCACGGCAGGGGTGCTGAATACGGCACAACACCGGACCGGGGTATGACTGCAGAACAAGTATAGGCGCACAATGAGAAACACTTTTTTCTCCATGAAAACACGTGATTTATTTATTATCACAAATAAAAAAATGAATGTGCCTCCTGTGGCAACCTTTTGCTGAATAATACTCGATTTAACATTCAAATAAAATATTTCTCCTTTTGCATGTGCAGATAAGCACCTTCCTTTCGAACGTATTAAATACAGACGCAATCACAATCCCCGCAAAAACTTTCAGGCTTGGTAAATCTCATTGCGTTTGGTAAATGAACCTATTTGCATCTTCCCCTCCCAGTATTTAGCGATTCCTACCGGGTACGCCCCATATTGATTATTCATCAGGGCAAAAGTACTAAATGAACAGCGTGTGCTATTTTGCGTATTTGAGAGACGCAGTCGTCTTTGCAGGCTGTTAGTAGATCAGCTTGCACTTTGGTTTGCGGGTGATGTCAAGTTTGCACACGTTTTTACACACGCAAACCTTTAGTAAATCAGGCCCATTATACTTAAGTATTAAGCAAATAAAACAAGAGAAAACGATAACATAATTATTCCAAAATATACGTATATGATAACAAACCCATAAATTAAGAAAAAAAATAGTAAAGTCAATAATAATAATTGTCCACTCCAAGGTACAACGGTGTGTATAGAAAAGCAGGCACCATATTTACTCTAGGAGAAATTGGCATGTGTATAAAATATGTGTATAGAGGGAATACAGTAAAAATTAGGCAGGTGGGCCGAGCAACATTGGGTAATAGAACATATTGTATTAATAAAGCGGCTCCATCGGTTAATAAAGGTGGATTTTTGCACCCTTAATGAGTAAGTGATTTGCTCCTTTTGATAGAGATCCCATACTTTTTGGATCCATATATTGTATGTGGGAGAGTCTGGTTTCAGCCATCTGATAGTTATGCACTTCAAGGCTGCAGTAAATAATATACTTAAAAGGTATTTCTTGGCTCTCCTGTCCAGGCTTTTGGGTATTACTCCCAGCAGTGCCACTGTGGGGTCTTTGTGGAATATCCTGTTGAAAAACCTCTTTGAGGGCATCCCCAGCGGTGTTTTGACTTTGCTTCGTGTGGTTTCTTAGATCGGCCCCAACGGGAAAGCCGACCTCCCTCCCATCGAAGGTCCCACAGACGTGGACCGCGGGCCCATCCTGCCCGTGCCGCTGGGGATCAGACCAGTGCTCAGCAAGTACAGGATTGAGGTGAAGACCCAGTACCAACTGTGATTCATTTGTGAAAAGTCAAACCTGCTAACATCCTTTTCCTCTCAGGTTTTGTTCTGGGGGTTGAGGGACCTGAAGAGGGTGAATCTGGCCCAGGTGGATCGGCCCCGCGTGGACATTGAGTGTGCAGGGAAGGGGGTCCAGTCCGCCCTCATCCCCAACTACAAGAAAAACCCAAACTTCAGCACTCTGGTCAAGTGGTTTGAAGTGGTACTGTATTATTTCCAGTTCAATTCAGCTGTTACCAAGAGCAGTTCAAGACTCCATAACTCTGCCATGAGTGAATGCATAATCATGGAGCCAGATCATCAATGACTACGTTTACATGCAGTCAAAATTGGGGTTATTGCTAATATTCCAGTTACTGAAACATTGGGAATATTCCGTTTACATGGTGATTAATCATTCAGGATATCTGGATCAAACCAGCGACGCACGGAGAACATCATGACGCAATTCCCATCATTTCCGCTTCTTCTTCCTGGATCCAAATTCAAAACAAATGCTGCTTCAACTTTTCTCTCACCTTCTTGTAAATCTTCTATCCCGGTACTTTCTACCGTCTACAAATGCAGAAATGTTCATTTCCTTCATCACATTTATGAAGTGATTAGTCTCCTCCTGGTCTTGTGTTTCTCCGTGTTTATAAGAACTTCCTGGACTCAAAAGACCAGGATTCCTTGTGAACAGAACATGTGCAGAAAACTAATTCCTGTTCCGTTTGATGGGGATATTCTGTTAGGCGTTTTTAAAAAGGGGTTATTGGTGTTTACATGGCTGTGCAAATTTGGGTTATTGCCAATATTCGGGTTTTAAAAAGGTTATTGATGCATGTGAACTAGGGATGGGCGGCATGGACTAAAACATTTATCACGATAATTTCTGGCATTTATCCCGATAACGATAAAAATTACAATAAAAAAAAATACCAATTCAACTCCATCTTTTTAAATATAAATCTATCTTCTTTCTTTCTTTCTTTCTTTCTTTCTTTCTTTCTTTCTTTCTTTCTTTCTTTCTTTCTTTCTTTCTTTCTTTCTTTCTTTCTTTCTTTCTTTCTTTCTTTCTTTCTTTCTTTCAGATGCATTTTTTTTCTTTCTTTCAATGCATTTCTTTCTTTCTTTCTTTCTTTCTTTCTTTCTTTCTTTCTTTCTTTCTTTCCTTTCTTTCTTTCTTTCTTTCAGATGCATTTCTTCCTTCCTTCCTTCCTTCCTTCCTTCCTTCCTTCCTTCCTTCCTTCCTTCCTTCCTTCCTTCCTTCCTTCCTTCCTTCCTTCCTTCCTTCCTTCCTTCCTTCCTTCCTTCCTTCCTTCCTTCCTTCCTTCCTTCCTTCCTTCCTTCCTTCCTTCACATACGTTGTGTGTGGATTCAACACAGAATCATAAATCAGCTTTACACAAAAACGTAATTTATCGTTTTTACCTCGAGATGACAAATTCTTATCGTGAGGAATTGTTTTGACGGTTTATCGTGAACGGTAAAATATCACCCATTCCTAATGTAGACGCAGTCATTAAGACAAAAGACTATTTCTAAGTTAGTCCTAGCGTCCACCTACGTGGGTTATAGGTTCTCTGGGGCAGCAGCTTAAGATGAGAAACCAAGACCTCCCTCCCCTTGGCCACCTCCTCCAGCTCCTCCACCTCTTCCAGCTCCTCCAGCTCCTCCACCTCCTCCAGCTCCTCCAGCTCTTCCAGGAACAGCCTGTCCATGCCAACTCAGATTTAATCTGATTTAATTTAATCTAATCTATTCTAATCTGATGGCCGTGCCAAGATACTTCAACTCGGAGTTGCTAATTTTCATCACACACTTGGATCCAAACCTTTTCAGCTGAGCTCGAGATCGTGGTTTGATGATGCCGATAGGACAGCATCGTCTGCAGAGAAAAGCAGACCTGAACCCTTCCCATCCCCTCTAGAAACCTATAAATTCTGTTCATAAGAGTTGTGAACAGACTCGGTCCGACTCCCACTCTGAATGAATCCAGGTTACTATTGGAGTCAGTAATCCCCTCCCCCTGAAACTGTCCCTACAGAATACCCCAAGAGACATGGCTGAATGCTTTCTAGGGGTGTGCAAACAAGGGTACCTCACGATTCGATTCGATTTCGATTATTGGAGCTTCGATTCTTCGATTATAACGATTTTCGATTCGATTATTGGTGCCACGATTCTTCGATTATTGTGATTTTTAATGCTTTTTTCCATACAAGATTGATTTTGTCTTAATCTGTGGCTACATTTGTAAATAAATAGCCAATCAATTAACTCAGTTCCTCTAACAACACTCATTAAGTAAATAACAAGGTTTTTTGAACATCTGACATGTATTTTACAAAGACACAAAATAATTTATTTTATGACTATGTAAACATTTGCTCTTTGACTTACTTAACTTTGACCAGGGAAAGCTGCACTTGCATGAGAGCGCCCTCTATTGGCGGAAAACACTGAAAACGGTCAAGCCCTGGATTTAATGAGTTCATTAATTCAAGTAAACAAGATATGTACTTCCATCAAATTTATTTAGTGTAAACAGACAGTTTAGGATGAAGAATACGGTAACCGGCAGGTCAGAGATTGCACAGGTTTTGTGTTAAATGTCATTTTAATGTGAAATCTGTAGGAGCTACAGCGAGATGCGTCCTATCCCCTCATTGCTCCCACCCATGGGTCAATTTATTTAGTGTAAACATATCTGCCATATTTCAAGTGAACAATAAGAAATGTGCATTCTTGAAAATTAAATGATTCAGCAGCTTATTCAGTCTGGAATCTGGATAGGATAACTTAAAAAAAAAAAAAAAAAAATTTTTGATTAATCGATTCCAAATCGTCACGTGACGCATCGCGATGCATCGACACATCGATTAATTGCACCCACCTCAAATGCTTTCTCCAAGTTTCAAAGTTGGTCAGGTGACTTTTTAGGTAATCGTGCAACTAAGCCAAGAGACAAACCGTAACAGACATATTACTTCCTTCTCACTCAGTGCGGTTATATGCACATCTAAATCAAGCTATTAGCAACAATCTAGCTAAGGATTAAACTGGAGTTTCAGAGAAATCCAAGTAAACATGCGCGAGAAGACAACTGATTATTGAGTGAAGTGCCTTCGACTCTGCAACGCTAGGTGGCGCCCCACGCACTTTAGCGTTGGCGTTCTTCCGGTTCCTTCTTTGTTGTTTGCCTTCTTCTTCTCTTTTTGTGTTGATATTCTGGCTTTTGTGGTGTCGTCACATCTGGAAGGGGGAGTTCCGGGACAGTTGCTAGCCCGGCTAAACGTGGGTTGCGTATAAATGCAGGAATAACTCGGATTAGGACGCATTATTTGGCACTAAAAGCTTGATCTGAAGAGCTTCAGTTTGGTTCGACTACGGCCGAGCTAAGGTGTAAACACGGCTGTTAAAACTTCAATATTTGTCAGTTTAAGGCAGGCGTCGGCAACCCAAAATGTTTTAGAGCCATATTGGACCAAAAACACAAAAAACAAATATGTCTGGAGCCGCAAAAAATGAAAAGTCTTGTATCAGCCTTAGAATGAAGACAACACATGCTGCATGTTTCTATATTAGTTATAATAACTGTTAGAACTTTTTTTTTCATTATGCACTTCGAGAAAAAAGTAGAAATGTTGAGAAAAAAGTCAAAATTTCGAGAAAAAAAATCGAAATGTCGAGAAAAAAGTCAAAATGTCGAAAAAAGTCGAAATTTCGAGATTAATGTTGAAGTACAATCTTGAGAAAAAAGTCGAAATGTCGAGAAAAAAGTCAAAATTTGGAGAAAAAAGTCGAGAAAAAAGTCAAATTTTTGAGAAAAAAGTCAAAATTTCAAGATTAATGTTGAAGTCCATCTCAAGAAAAAAGTCGAAATGTTGAGAAAAAAGTCAAAATTTCGAGAAAAAAGTCGAAATGTCGAGATTAAAAAGGAAAGGAAAAAGGAAGAAAAAAAGAAAAAAAAAAGAAAAAGGAAAAAAAGAAAAAAAAGAAGAAAAGGAAAAAAAGAAAAAAAGAAGAAAAAAGAAAAAAAAAGGTCAAACATTTTTTTAAAGCTCCAGGAGCCACTAGGGCGGCGCTAAAGAGCCACATGCGGCTCAGGAGCCGCGGGTTGCCGACCCCTGGGTTAAGGCGACAATTCGACTTTCTGTTAGTGCATGTAAACAAACTGAGAGTTAAAAAAAAGACAACTTTAAAAAATAAGCATTTTTAAAGCTGAAGGCGTAATTACATTCACCATATACTGGAACATTGAACGTAGTTCGTAGAAATGTCACTAAGTCCAACTCTGATTTGTTTAGGATTTGCCAGAGAACGAGCTGCTTCACCCGCCGCTGAACATTCGCGTGGTGGACTGCAGAGCTTTCGGCCGCTACACTTTGGTCGGCTCGACCGCCGTCACCACCCTGCGGAGGTTCATCTACAGGGGAGCGGACAAGCAGGCCAACAGCTGGAACACCAATGGTACGACGCCAGCCCCGCCGGTGAATCACGCTGGAGCTTCAATTCAGTTCACTTAAGTTTATCTGCTTACGTTTCAGAGGAAATCATCGTCGTCAACATGGAACCTGATCCTGCTTTTAAGAAGATGGACACTGTGGTCAAACTAGATTCTGTGAGCTTCATCTTTTTAGTCTGAGGAATCTTTGATTCACATTCCTCAGCTCAGAAATAAATATTATTTTGTCGTTTCTCCCAGTGCTCTGAAGCTGTGGTCAAGGTTGAGGTAAGCTTTTTCCCAATTCATGCAGAAAATTGACAAAGTTAACGTAATGTCAAGTTGTCTCAAAGCAATGCTGAGAAAATCCATGTTGAATTGTTAAAAAATAGGATGATGAAAAAGATGGAAAGGGGAAGAAGAAGAAGCGGAAGAAGGGCGAAGAGCCCGAGGAGGAGGAACTGGACGAGAGCATGCTGGACTGGTGGTCCAAATATTTCGCCTCCATTGAAACTTTGACCGAGGCAAGTGATAGTCTTCTTTTGGTATACGAATTATATAATTGTATATATAATATATATTTTAGTGATGGGACTCGATTAAAAAAAATTATCTAATTAATCAGAGGCTTTGTAATTAATTAATCGCAATTAATCGCATATCAATATATAATATAGCAGTTCATAAGTTGGATCAGCCGACGCTAGGGGGGCGGACCGGAAGTTACGTCTACCGGAAGAAAAACAAACTTAGCCACTACAACTTTGAAAAGCTCACAATTTTGATGTTTCCTGTTTCCATCTGTTCTTTTAATGATTTCCAGGTCCTCCAAGCTATTTATTAAATAAATGGTCTCTGCTCTTGACCAGCGTTTACTGCGTGCTGCCATCTTGAAACTTTGTTTGGAAAACAAGCCCAGGGTGGAATATAAGCGTCATGGAGACAGACGGGCGAGGGAACGAGCAGCAATTTGGATACATTTGGATAAAAGCACACAACCACTTTTATCCAGGGTTCCACTCGGTAGTTTTTTTAAAACTAAAGTTTCCGCCCACCGAACCAGCAACGACTTCCCAGCGGTTTAGTTTCCATTGTTGTTTCTCGTGTTGAGTTCTGTGCATCAGTATTACGGGTAATTTATACCAGGAAGTCGTGCAATGAGAAACGTTTCCGCACTGTTTGGAGTGCAAAAGTAAATTGCGATTAAATGCGTTATTTTTTTTTGTCGCATTATTTTTCTGTAGTTAATTAATCGTAATTAAC